>NW_026854424.1:0-42244 GCF_026571515.1 Ruditapes philippinarum | reverse complement strand
TTTCCCGTTGGCGTATGATTATATTCCAATGTATGTTTATTTATGAATAGTCAACAAAATATTGCATTCCTTCAAGTGATTAGTACACAGAGCGTAAATTCCGTGCAAGACGAACTTCCATTGATCTGTAGCAATCACACGGTAACAGCAGAAATGCGGATGTCCTATCTGCGACAACCCCCCCCCCCCCCCCCCCCCCCCCGTGCCCCGCCCCCCCCCATTAAAAAGAAAATAAAGATTATGTAAAGATAGACAACTTCACGAGATATCCGACTATGTGAAAACTCGGGTAAAAGTCGACCTAACTACATGTTTAATCAAATTTTGATTAGAAGAAAAACAACGATTAAAGGTAAGACGACCGTTATATATATTAGTCCAGTAATTTCGACATTTGAGCCGCGTCACGACAAAACCAACATAATGGGTTGGCGACCAGCATGAATCTAGACTAGCCTGCGCATCCGCGCAGTCTGATCAGAATCCATGCTGTTCGCTTACCAACCCTATAACAAGTAAAGAAACTGATAGCGAACAGCATGGAATCTGATCAGACTGCGCGGAAGCGCAGGCTGGTCTGGATCCATGCTGGTCGCAAACGCATTACGTTGGTTTTGTCGTGACACGGCTCATTTATCAATTTTAACAAAACCTGCTCATTGGTTATTAACTGGGATGTTTGGACGAATTGTTAAATTACTAATAGCAACCGTTCATGTGATGGATTGAACGCATACAGAATTACAGATACCATTTTATGGTGCAATGAATTCGGATTTTGATCCGATCTGACTTAGGACTGTTTTTGGTCATTTGTAAGTATAGGAGCCATAAGTTAGGACCTTTTTTAAGACTTTCTTTGAAACGCAAAATTGTCACAATTTTTATCCTAAGACAAACTTAAGACTTAGGACTCTCCATGAAACGCAGTCCTGAGTTTGATACTTACGGAATTTTGCAAAACTAGTGTTGCATCAAAAAATCATTTATGTTCATTTTTATGACAGCCACACTTTGTCCTTGCATATCATGGCTACTTCCTTAACAAAGATACTTAAAAAAGAATTAAAAAAAAAAGTTTCCTCGACTGGGATTTGAACTCCAGACCTCTCACACAATAAGCGAGTGCGTTACCCCTGCCCCACGGAGAAGTTATACAAACAATAACTGAATAACATCAAGTCATTCTAAATTTAGAACTTCCATTGCATTTCGGGTTTGTAATCCTTATTAATTTCGAGTTATTTTGTTCAGGATAAACCTGTTGTTTAAAATTGAAGTAAATAATTTAGCGAAAATCTTCTCGCCCAAACAGTCCGACATGTAGAATCTCTATATTCCACTACTCGGTTTGTGTAGTATTCGGTAATCGACATCGCTAAAAATAGTATTTTCATTGATAAAATCATATTCATCCGCGTAATTTGTGATTGTGCATTTATTGACAATTCTATAAGCCAACGCTACTTTTAAACTTTGAATGCGTTGTAATTTGTTTGATACTTGTAACAAAATAAAAAATATTTCTTTCTTTTAAATCGCTAGTTTTAAGCTGTTTTGAGAACTACTTGTTGTTAGGCTTGTCGTGAAACTTCTGTGTCAGAGATTGAATGTCCGCTTTGTAGTTACTTATCTTCGATCAGAAAATACAATTAAACAATATTAGAAATCTTCGACCATTCGGGAATTATTTTGCTTGAAAATTAATGCGTCTGTCTTGAGCCATCTTTACGCAGTGATCTCCCCTGAATTTTTCGGCGTTAGTGTACATATAAAGGGAAGTAACCGCTTCAAAAAAGCGGACTATTTTCGGCATTTGCAATTAACAGCATTAGACTCTGAAATTTCGCTACCATTATTTGTTTGGTCTGACGACCCAAACAAATAAAAACTATAAAGCATATCTTTCCAAAAAGGATTTAAATCTTGATGTAATTGTATTCTTGCATAATCTGTACCATACTTATATATGTTATTTAAACAAGGGCATGCACTTTTAACAATATGTAAAAATTACAATTAACTGTCAACAGTCTTCTTAGCCATGTTGCTTTTAAACTATAATTATATATTATAAACTAAAATAATCTACTTATAGTACTGTTACTTGAAGGACATTTTTGTCAAAAAAGTTGGGGACAAAATTATAACTTGCATTTTGCAAATTGAAATACTTAACTGAGGCTTTTACTATATAAAAACCTTATATAAAAGGTTATATTTTGCGTTAGTTAACAAAAATATGTATTTTAGTAATACAAATTTACAGGATAAACAGCTGAAATTGGGATTTTGACTTAAGGACGAGGGATAATCAGTTTTAATTTAGGTTTATGACACTACCTGAAAAAAATATGTTGAATATCTTATCCTGTAAATGTCTTAGTTAACAATATTTTATGTACTTACACGCATGCAAATTTATTTTTTATAAAATGATCATGCATTTTGTGAAAAATTGAAAAGGACTAGATTACAGGCGAAATCTGACAACAAACGATATATCAAGTGAAGAATTTAGTTCATATTTTGCATTGCTAGGTAGTGACGTAACACGGGATAAGAATCCTTACGCATAAAATTTCTGTACTTTTCATGATTTTGATAATACGGATTGTAGATTTGAAGAATTAGATAAAACAATAACTGTTCAAGAAATTTATAGGGGAAAAACGTTTGATAGTGATTTTATTTTGAATGAATATAATTACGAAGAATATCTTAATATGATGTCTATACACACTTGAATCGATTTATTACTAGATTAAGAACTTCTGCACATAACCTAAGAATACAAACTGGAATATATGCTAGAAATAGAATACAAACAAATGAACGTCTCTGTCAGTGTTGTTCTGTAAGAGACCTGAAAGATGAATTTCATTTTATTCTTATATATTCACAGCCTTTATATTAAAAGATACTATTTTGTAAATCCAAGTTTATTATAAAAATCTGTTACTATTAGAAGTTCAATATCAAGTAATGTTCAATGATAATGCAAAATTTTGACTATATCATGTTTTTTTTATAAATGTTCACCCTCATTTAACTGAGGCTTAATAATTTAAGTTTTTTTGTTGTTGTTTGTTTCTTTTATATCATTGATTGGTCGCACTGAAATGTATGTGTTTCTCTGAAATTATATGCTGTATATGATAATGTACTCTGTACAAATCAAAGAAATAGAAGTTCTGTTCTATTTATTACATAAATTGCGGACATAAGATTTCACACATATTTCTATAAACTCGAACTAATTAGTGAAAATGAGGCCTTTAGTTTTCTCAACGATTCTTTGTTGTAAATATTTGACCCAATATGCTCTTTTTAAAGTTCATGAAGTCCGATTCGAAAACAATTACTTTCGAGCCAACCAGGATCAGTTTTTAGTTGGAGTTCATATGCGCAGTAATACAACCAGGAAGACCGGTATGCCCGAGTGATTTCTTACAAAACATTTGAACGATGAACTAATCATTTTCTTTTGTATAACGCAAGAAACAAATGATACCTCTTTCAATGTTTACTTGTTTAAAAAATGGGAATTTATAGAATGCAATGCATGTTGAAATATATTGAGCTCATAAAATCTATAAACAGATCAAATAATGTAACGTCTATCATGTTAATTCTATCATATAAAATATGGACTGTAAATATTTACAATGTACATTTTATTCATTTAATTTCTGTAATAATTTATAGTTTATATAGCATGGTATATTATTTGATGATTTATTCCTGGTAGTTTAGTTATTGTGATGTAATGCGTGTACATGTATATGATTGCACGAGTACAAAATATTCAAACTAAAAAGAAGGATTTTTACAAGAAAAAAACCTACTGTAATGCCATAAACATTATTTATTCAAGGTGAAGATGCCAAAGACAGAGCAACCTTCGATCATCCGGCGTACACCTCGTGTTTGCTATGTTGTTGTTGGACTACTCTGTTTTATCATTGTCGGGATACTCATAGCGTCTGGAATTATCATTCATCGTCTTAATGTTAAAATATCGTCATTTCACGAAGAGGAAAATTGTCCGTCACGTGATCAAAACATAAACCTTGACCCTCCGGAAATACTTCCGCCTTTTTATGATCTTACAAAAGATGAAATTTTAGCAATTAAAAGATTTTTATATAGACAGCCAGATCTAAACCTTGTTCATGCATCTGAAATTCATACAAATAAAAGTTTTATATATACAATGGAACTATATGTTCCAGACAAAGAGGAAACTTTGAGATTTCTCGATGAGTCAGGGCCTGCACCAAAAAGGGAAGCCAAGGTTATTATCTTTAGGGGTGACAAAAAGGATCCTTTTGTGCAAGAAATAATTGTCGGACCACTTCCAAATCCAACGGAGAAACGATCAGAGAAACAACGACCGTTTACGTATCGACCAGTATCAATACCTGAATTTATGTGGGCCCAAGTTGTTATGAACTATTACTTGGAACATAGAGTAAATCATATTTTAGAAGAAAGTTATGGAGGAAAGATAGGTAAATGTGTTGACAAATGTTTAGAGTTTCAAATGATCACACAGATGTCTCCGGTATCATCAGGCGAACCATCATCGAGGAAAATATGGTTTTGGCTTGCACCTGTTGGTGAGTTTTGGAGCCTTAACCCAATTGACTTCTCTGTGCTGTTGGACATGACAAGCACCAAAATCGAAGAATATAGAATAGACAAAATATACTATGGAAACAATATGTATAATTCAGTCGATGATCTTGTTACTGCTTATGATTCAGGCGCAATTTCTAAAACTAAAATTAAGTTTCCAACCATAAACAAGAACTGGTATTCTACTCTGAACAGGAGGGGAACTTTGTTTCCGGAGGAAGGTTTACTACCGCCGAGGGAGTTTGAACCGAGTGGAAAACGATATTCCATTAATGGCTGCCATATTAAATACATGGGCTGGAGTTTTGACGTAAGAATGTCGACAATTAGTGGTCCTCAGATATTTGATATCCGGTACAACAATGAAAGAATTGTTTATGAAATGAGTCTACAAGAAATTGCTGTTTTTTATTCTGCAAGCAGTCCTGCACAGCGATTTGCAGACTTTGTTGACGGTGTAGCCATGATAGGTTCGCGAATAAAGTTCCTTGTTTCCGGTGCAGATTGTCCTGCTCACTCAACTTATTTAAGTTCCGATGTAGTTCTTGAATACTCTGAAGATCCAATTCATTTTAATCGAGCATTCTGTGTTTTTGAGCATAATACAGGTGTTCCATTGAGGAGACATCTGTCATTCCAAGGTAACAGGATGTTTTATGAAGGAATGATGGATACGGTTCTGACACTTAGAACAGTTGCATCGCTAGGCAATTACGATTATATAGTAGATTTCATCTTCCATCAAAACGGAGGTGTGGAATTTAAAGTGATATCAACGGGCTACATATTGACATCTTTTAGACATCCATCGGAAGATAGCTACGGTTTCCGCTTGCGCGATCATATGACCGGAAACATTCACCACCACATGTTTCATGTAAAAGTTGACCTAGATATTCACGGTCATAATAACAGGTTTGAAACGATCGAAATAGTTCCAGACGAAGTCAGCATAACGGCATTTGCAAACACTAGCAGTAAGTATCATCAGACAAAAATGGTTCGTCATGTTGTTGATTCAGAAAAAGAGGCAGCTTTGAAGTTTGACTTTGATGTACCGAAATATCTTACATTTTACAACAAGGACTTCTTATCTTCTACCGGTGCTCCAAGAGCATATAGGCTGTTTACAAGGGGAATTTCAAAACAGGTAATTTTTTTCGTGGTAATCTAATTAATTAATTAAAGATTAGATATTTAGTAAAGATAAGTATAAATGCTGTTTGCTGGCTACATTTTATCTGCGACATTAACTGTTTGTCCACAACCTTAAATGAAGATTTTCTCCTCAATTGATCTGGTTTTGACAAATTTTACATTGATTCTACTAGTATTTAAGTTCTGTTTGTATGAAAGTCACATGAAAGAAAAATCAAATGTATGAAAATGTCAGATATTTTCAAAAATATCTTATATCAAAGCATTGACATATAAAAAGTTTTATAAACAAAGGAGCTTATTAGCAAAGAATAAATAGCAATGATTGTTATAGAACTTAAAATGTCATTCTTTTTATAAAGAATTGTACCCTTTTGGCCGTTTTTTGGCCACCATTCACATACAATTTTTATAATACACCAGTCGACTGACGCCCTATCCCAAACCCTAAATATTACTGGAACTTGTGCTTTTGGATTACCAAATCCAAATTTGGATTACCTTTTACCGACTAAATTCAGCAGCACTTTAAACTTGACTTGTTCCACATTATTTGAAATCGCGCAAAATTAAAAGCGCCGTTTTGTTCGGTTCATATAGCCCCGTAATGTCCTGGTAGTTTAGCCGGCGTTAGCAATTAAGTGGTTAAAATCTGTATGTCTGACATAACTAAGATTTACATGCGTTTGAGTATGATCGATCTTGGAGTGATGAAAATTTAGTAAGATGACTATCGATGTTTGTGAACTACAATAATACTAATAAAAATGATGATGATGATGAACGATTCAAAATAAAACCTATATTAGCTATACTGTTCATAGGTAACTGAATCCTTAAAGAAATGTTTAAACACATGATTCGAAATGAATTGTTTTATATTTTTAAAAGCTCAACATTTAAACAATGTGCATATTTATATAATGCGTGTAAAGCTGTATGAGAAGGTTGGAGCGTATCTGTTTTGTCTATTGTGTATGATATCTACAATATCATCAGACTTAATTATGTTTAGGTTGTCAAAGAAGGTACTGGACAGGAACCGACTATTTCGTGGGCACGTTATCAGGTAGCTGTAACAAAATATAAGGAAACTGAAAGGCGAAGCAGTTCACTGTATGCTATGTATGACGGTATGGACCCAGTTGTAAACTTTCAGAGTTTCATTGACGACAACGAGACCATCACTGATGCGGTAATATAATTTTGTATAAACATGTGAAAGCATTTTATCCGAAATACCTGTATATATCTCAATTCTTACCTGATGAGATAATTTTATTATTTGAGGTAATTTAATCTTTTGAATACCTATTATTGCAGCAGTGTTTTCAAAGATGAATGATTGTTTTGTTAACGAATTTGGTCTTAATGTATTTGATATTTGGTACATATTTTCATTTTTCAATTTTCTCGTATTTGTTATTCTTAAATAAAATGGATGTTTTGGAATTGGATATCATTTTCTATGATTTTGTTTTTTACCTGTCAATTCAGGATCAAGTGGCATGGCTGACATTGGGTATACATCACATTCCTCATATGGAGGATATTCCTGTCACTCACACAGTTGGCCTTGACCTTGGATTTTTTCTTCTACCATTTAATTACTTTAACGAAGATCCTGCGATGGGTTCCGGGGATGCCATACGAATTGAACCGGAAATACAAAGTGACTTTACTCAAGGAATAAGAATAGAAACCTACGGAAAGTCTGCAATTGGACAATGCATCCCTTCTCAGTCACCGTCTATGGACAGACTTAAGAGAAATCCAAAGAGTTTATTTGGCTAAATGTCTTTCGGACGTGTGGATTTCATATCAGGTTATAAAAATTCAGCATTTTTGTTGTAAATCACAAGGTGTTACTTGTTGTAAAATATGTTTGAACAATTAGATCTAGACCTATTAATCCGATGCTTTTCTTGTTTAAGTGTGTGGTATAATTGATGTAAAATGTTTTCTAGTTGTATTCTTTAAATTGTTCACTTTTACATGAAAATCTGGCAAGATCTTACAGGAGCAGAAGTTGTAAACCATTTAATGACAGAAGGGCTTATTTTGTCTTTGTATACCATTGCAGTTCAGTTTGTATTTGACCTAAACAAAGTGCTTTCCTTATATGTATAGTGTAACCGCTTAAAATGTCTGTGTATATAACTGCATTGTTCAGGACTTATATTTGGTACATTTGTATTTACTATCACTTCTGTACATAGAATTTTCAAATCATGACCGTTGGGTTAATAGAGTGATTTTTTTCGCGTTTTTCTTTTGCTTCTATAATACCTGATAAGAGGTCATAACCTTTTTCATTCGTTTATTTCTGATTCGATTATACTGTCAACAGTTTGTTTACAATTTTTAATTACAAAAACCAATGTTCTTATAGTTTTGAAAGGCAATATTCTATTTCTATTTTGCTTTATCATTTCTTAATAATAGAGATAAATACGTTTTATATCTCACTCGAAGAACTATTTCTTTAGGAAGAAAAATGTCCATTTAAAATCTTGCAAACTTACTGGTCCACTCATTACAGTGACTAAATCATGATTAACGAGGCTACCAAATGTTGCAATAGTTTATGTTTTGGTTTAGTATATGATTGCTTCGGATTACAAACAAATATAACACATTTTAGGCAGCAGCATTTTCTTGAAACGCCAAAAAGTGTTGTTTATAGTCAATTGAAACGGCAACCATGTTTTAAAGATATTTCATGAGCGCATAAATTTTGAATATGCCTTGAAACAACGACATAACACTGCGATTTATCGCAGAATTGTATAATTTATTGTTAAGTTCATTCAAAGACGAGGAAGGAATTCTCATACTAGTCACGAGGCGTTTTGTAAACTGAACGGTATGGCTTATCAGTAAATGCCGTCTCTTGATTTTGGCGGTATTGGTCTTCCATATAACATTTGCACATACAGGTACACAGGTAGATAAAATTTACGCTTTTGTAGGTTTTTACCTTGAATACGTTATATTAATATTTGCTTGAAATAAGAAGGTTGATCGGATACGTTTCAAAAGGTATGTTTATTTTAGTAATATCTTATCGTGAATATGAACAATTGCTGCAGACCCGACATATATTTTGCATAATTAATATAATAACCGAATGATGCTACTGACAAAAAATATACATCAGATATTAAGAAGTGAAAGAAAACAAACAACATTTTTCATGAAAGTTCAAGGATGATAATTCTGATATCCCCGGTAATAAAGGTGCTAGAATTTTGAACCTTGCCACATATGATGTGGGTTATGATAAGAAACATACATTTATGGTAAAGTTTAAAGAAGGTACATTAAAAGATATAGATGTTATACAAAAAGTGCTGAAAAGTTGTGAACCTTAGCGTGCATAATCACCATACTGTCAACTATCCATATTTCAAGTTAATAAAAAATCATTACTTTTTGAGTTATCAAACATATTGTTATATTTGCCATATTTCATTTGTTGTCAAAGCAACAAAATTTTTCAACATAGGAGGAAAATAAAAGGTGTTCATAATCTCCAGACTGTCATCTACCCATAGTTTAAGTTTCATGAAGATAATATCAATACTTTTTGCGTTATCACGGGATCCAGTTTTTGTGTTATATTTGCCATACTAGTATTTTTAGTCTACTTGTTTTCATAGCAACCGAATTTTTCAACATAGGAAGAAAATAAATAATCCTCAGACTGCCAGGATCCAGTTTTGTGGACGGGCTGACTGACGGACGGGTGAATAGACGAACGGAGGGTAAACCTAGTCTCCCCCAGTTAAACCGGTAGGGGACTAATAAATTGATTAGTATACAGTTGAATAAGGAGACGAATAAATGAAATGGAGATGATAGGGGAATGGTATATAGAGTAGGAGTATTCTAAGAAATACAAAATGTCCCTGTAACATAACGTTAGTCAAACACACTTAAAATCTTAAATTGGTTGCAATTCCACTAAGCAATAGTCCTTGTCCAGCACACAAGAGTTTGCTGTAGAGATGTACTGATGTCAGGGAAGGGGGACATGGGGTTATTAGCATAGTCCTGACATGTTAAAAATTCATACATGATAAAACTATTATAATACCTATATGTCATCTTCGTTGCTAGTTTTAACAAAGTACAGAATTATTTTATTTGAAAGACATCATAACATACATGTACACAAACAAGACACAAGTTTATTTTATGTGGGATACATTAAAACAGAAGACACTAGATCATGAGCTATTTTTTGACAAACATATGTAAATGGATTAACAAAGATAATGCAGCTAAAAAGTTAAAAGTTATCAGCATAAGCACATCTAAGTACATGGATTTAAGAAATTATTTCATGTTTAAATGTAACAAGAATTACAAACAAGATAAAGCAAAGAGTAAGATATACATCAGGTCTGGGAATCAGAACTGCGTCGTATACAAACGCCGCCATCTTGGAAAGGAAAAGGTAAATTTTTATTTATTACTCTTTATGTTGGAATGGAGTGGAAACCAAATACATGTATATGTATGCCACGGTTCAGAACTGTTCACTATTTAGGGGAGATAATATGTAAGCGGCCGGATAGCTCAGTCGGTAGAGCCGCGTTACGATATTCCGAGGGTCCCGGGTTCGAGTCCCAGTCACGCTACCCTGTGACATTGTATCACTGCCCCCAGTTTTGCGTCAAATGTCTCAGAGTATGAAAAATGTGCATGTATTAAGACGCTCCACTATTTCCAACTTTGTTTGGTACATGTTGCTCGAATATATATATTTTGTAAAAAAAGGCTACAGCGAACTTGCAACACAAAGCGGTCAGAAATTATATAATGCCTTGTGGATACGAAGCAGTTCATATTGCTTTATCCATCGCGTTTTCCTTCGAACTCATTATATACCGTTTCAAAGTTTACCATAGTCTTCAAAACATAATTTTGTATCATTTACTAAAATGTCATTAAAAAAAAGATGTTTATTTTCCCAAAAAAATAATGATGATACGACGCAGTTGTATTTTCATTGTAGGCTTTAATTCAGCTATTATGCGCTAAGTATGCTGGTAACGTCCAACAACATTTCTTGTTTGCGAAAGGACCTTGTATACAATTAAAGTCAATAGCAGAGGTCAGTTACTGGTTTCATGAAAATGAAAAATGTAATAAAATTCAATTAAGGATTCATTTTTAGGTCGCTTTTTAACCCAATACCGCATAAGCATTTTGTGAAAAAATGGCTGTATTTATTGAAGAGCCTCTAGTTACAAGTTCAAAATGCTATGAAACTATAAAAATGTTTCAATACCGATCAAACTTGGCACACATGTTGACTGGACCATTGCCTTTGTAACAGCATGCTCAGTCTTAAATGTGCTGTTACCATGGCAACGAGGGGTGGGGGTCGCCGAAAAAGTGATCACCTTTTTAAATAACATTTCTCTAACAAAAACAAGTGTTGCCAGCTTTAATAAGGTATTTTTTTTCCATTTGAGGCATCAATTGAAGGGGGAGGGGTGGAAAAAGACGTTTAAAAGCGGGTATATGAGGGAATGGATTAACACAGATAATTATAAAAAATACTTGAAATTACCCAAAATCGAGTTTTTCCATGTTAAAACATTGCCTTACACATAGTTTTTGAAGAAAAATTGTTGTTTTGTAAAAAAATTTTCATTCAGCACCTGTCATCTAGATATTACGAAAAAAAGTGTATCAAATGCAAAACACATTGAAACACGTGATCCGCAAACCAGATGACAGCATGTTCTAGTGTTGCCTTAGCATGCTTGTAAACTTCTCGTGAGTTTGAAACTAATAGGGGGTGGTTACCTTTTTGCATTTGCAGTACTTTTGCATGTTCCTCTCATGGACGCAGTATTAACCTGGAATGACCTTTGTTGTTGTTGTTTTTTCTTTAGAAAGAGATGCAATTTTTTTTAAAAGTATCATGCTATTGGAAGAGAGGAATGCGCAAATTGCATGCCTACCTAAGTTTGTATGAACAAAATTTCCGACATTTCCGTAATTACTTAAGTCTTTTACGCGCCGATTTTATTGTATTCATTTTCTTATAATCGTTGAGGACAGTTGAAACATAAATCGGTATGTAAATAAAATATTATTCGTCTCTCAAATGAACATTTATTTTATAAATTATAGTATAATTGGTTAAGCTACGATATTTTTTGCAAGTAAGGTATGCGTTTCGTTCAGTCATTTTATGTTCAGCGCGGGACTTTACCGCTAATTTTGCCGTATTGCATTTCTTTAATGTCGATTAGACTAGACGGACTAGAGTTACTCTAAAATGGTTAAATATTTACAACACAGTATCATTCTACTCCATAATGAACTTTAAATTTTCGAAATCGAGTTATAAATGATACAACTAAAAATTATTTTGTAAAGTACGTGTCTGTTTTGCTAAGGTAGTTTACGCTTCGCACCGTTAATCTTGATACAGATGTATGCTTTGATAGCATTGTAGAAGTTTCCCCTCCATTCAAAAGAATCAGCTGTTTAAATAAGAAGGTATAAAGTATTTAGATTACAAAAATTTGAATTAATGAGAAATATCATACTTTATTATGACTGCTCAAAGTTAAGGTTTGTTAAGATACGATGTCTTAAGTCAATGGAAAACGTTGTGCGATAATCAGACCTTAATTTGTCTCATTTGTCGAAAAAAAAAACAACAAACCAGACAGGTGTATCCGACCGACGCTGAGCTGTTTATGTTTACTGACTTCAAATCACTTGCCCCTAACTGCCGTGAATCCGAAAACCACCAGGGACTTTTTATTCCTTCGTATGGAGAACTTAGCTAGCTTCAAAATGTTGATGGTTCTCTGCCAGTGCAACATTTTGTCTGAATTAATGCACAAAGCCACTGTTGATATCCTTGCTTTCATTAAAGCTAGAGCGTAGAGTAAAACCACAAATAACTATAGTTTACTAAGAGCGAAGCTAGCCAAAATGAATTTTGTGATTTGAGTTCACAGACTTAAATAATTTTGCCAAAAAATGTAGGGATATGTAAGCAATATGAACTGCGTCGTATCCATAAATATTCTGACCCGCTTCGAGTTGCAAGTTCGCTATAACGTTTGTTTTTACAAAATATACGTTCAAGTAACATATACCAAATGAAGCGAAAATAGTGGAGCGTGTTAATACATATATCTGGTTTTCAGTCATTTCCAACAAAAAAATAAATAAATGAAAACATATATTTTTCCTTCTTAGATGGAGGCGTTTGTTTATATTTTGTAGGATTTAACGCAGTTCTGGTGATTCCCAGTCATGTTCATGATATCTTTACTTTGAGTCGAGGCAGTTTTTCGACTTCATTTTTAATTTATAAATGTATAATATCAATACTTTCAAACAGTCCCACTCATGGTTTTATTTAAGTAATTTTCGTAACATTTGGTTTAAGTCGAGCATTTATATTTTATTCTCTTAAGAATTGCTAGGTTCATTTGGCATCGATAAAATTACAAAGGAAATTTAATAACTGCCGTATGCTTTATGAAAACTTGAGAAGCAAGGACAGCCATCAGCCCGAAGAATAAGTAAACAACCCAGCGTTCGTTAGGCAGCCTTTCAACAATTTCCAAGTTTCCCAATTTCCTAGCCGCTTTTTGAATGTTTACACTTCTGTCAACACTTATTTATTGTCTGTTTCAATCCTCAAAGAAGTTTTCTTTCTTTTAAAAAGGTGTATGAGTAACAAATCAAAATGGTATCCCTCTGAATCAAACACAATTATTTTGCTCCCGTGAAATACACAACTTTTAAAATGGCGGCCGCTTACATTTAACAAAGCCGGTTCTAATATAAATTAGCAGTAAGTAACAGAAATATGGATGGATGGTTGGACTTTTTCTTCAACTAGAATTGTTTGTTTTGATTATTAAAACAAGCGATCATTCATATGTTTTTAATGAAATGAATACAGTGTAATATCACCGCCATTTAACGTTGACTGTCGAACTTATTTTTCAGCCCTAGACTTCTTGCATTTAATGAGAAATTCGAGTAAATGAGGCTTTCGATGGGGAAAAAATTTTTTTTATAGTATCGTTATTATTAAGAATTTTCGTTTTAAATTGTTTTAACCATAAAATAAAAAGAAAATATGGTTGTTGGTTGTGTACTCGTGAACTTTAAAAACAGTATTCTTACTCATGGCTACGCCACTCGTGAGAATACTGATATCAAAGCCCACTCGATCAAATAAAATTTCATCTTACACACACACACACACACACACACACACACACACACACACACACAAACAGACAAATATCGTCAATATAATATGATATTTTTTATTTACTTTCAAGATAAAGATGTCAAAGACAAAGCAACCTTCGATCATCCGGCGTACACCTCGTGTTTGCTATGTTGTTGTTGGAGTACTCTGTTTTATCATTGTCGGGATACTCATAGCGTCTGGAATCATCATTCATCGTCTTAACGTTAAAATATCGTCATTTCACGAAGATGAACGTTGTCCGTCTCGTGATCAAAACATAAATCTTGACCCTCCGGAAGTACTTCCGCCTTTTTATGACCTTACAAAAGATGAAATTTTAGCAATTAAAGGATTTTTATATAGACAGCCAGATTTAAACCTTGTTCATGCATCTGAAATTCATACAAATAAAAGCTTTATATATACAATGGAACTTTATGTTCCAGAAAAAGAGGAAACCTTGAGATTTCTGGATGAATCAGGGTCTGCACCAAAAAGGGAAGGGAAGGTTATTATCTATCGGGGTGACAAAAATGATCCTTTTGTGCAAGAAATAATTGTCGGACCACTTCCAAATCCAACGGAGAAACGATCAGAGAAACAACGACCGTTTACGTATCGCCCTTTATCAACACCTGAATATTTGGGACTATCGCAATAATCAAACATGAAATAGAAAACAAAATTAATCATATTTTAGAAGAAAGTTACGGAGGGAAAGTTGGCCAGTGTTTAGACAAATGTTTAGATCTTCAAATGATAAACTCCAATGTCACCAGTATCTTCAGGCGAACCAACCTCAAGGAAAATATGGTTCTGGCTTGCACCTGTTGGCGAGTTTTGGAGCCTTAATCCTCTAGACTTTTCTGTACTGATGGACATGACAAGCACCAGGGTTGATGAATACAGAATAGACAAAATATACTATGGAAACAATATGTATAATTCGGTCGATGATCTTGTTACTGCTTATGATTCAGGAGCAATTTCTAAAACTAAAATTAAGTTTCCAACCATAAACAAGAACTGGTATTTCTACTATGAACAGGAGGGGAACTTTGTTTCCGGAGGAAGGTTTACTACCGCCGAGGGAGTTTGAACCGAGTGGAAAACGATATTCCATTCATGGGCGCCATATTAAATACATGGGCTGGAGTTTTGACGTAAGAATGTCAACAATGAGTGGCCTCAAATATTTGACATCCGTACAATAACGAAAGAATCGCTTATGAAATGAGTCTACAAGAAATTGCTGTTTTTTATTCTGCAAATAGTCCTACTCAACGTTTTGCAGATTATGTTGATAGCGCAGCCATGATTGGATCCCGAACGAAATATCTTGTTTCCGGTGCAGATTGTCCTGCTCACTCAACTTATTTGAGTTCCGATGTAGTTCTTGATGATTCGAAGACCCGATTCATTTTGAGCGAGCATTTTGTGTTTTGAGCATAATACAGGTACCCCGTTAAGGAGACATCTAACTTACCAAGGCAACCGGGTATTTTATGAGGAATGATGGATACAGTACTGACAGTTAGAACAATTTCATCGCTAGCCAATTACGATTATATTATTGATTTTTATTTTTCCATCAGAATGGGGCTGTGGAATATAAAATTATATCAACGGGTTACATATTGACATCTTTTAGACATCCACCGGAAGATAGCTACGGTTTCCGGTTGCGCGATCATATTACCGGAAATATTCACCACCACATGTTTCATGTAAAAGTTGACTTAGATATTCATGGACATAAAAATAGATTTGAAACGATCGAAATAGTTCCCGAAGAAGTAGATAACACAATGTTTCCAAAATCGAATCGAAATTATCATCAGACGAAAATGGTTCGTCAATTGGTTGGATCAGAAAAAGAGGCAGCTTTGAAGTTTGACTTTGATGTACCTAAATATCTCACATTCTACAACAAGGACTTTATATCTTCTACCGGTGCTCCAAGAGCATATAGGCTGTTTACGAGAGGAACTTCAAAACAGGTATGATGTTGTAAATGCTTTCATTAAACTACATTGTTGTTGTTGGTATCTATTTTCTAAATGACGTAACTGATATTAATAATTGCAAGAGCATTTCAGGATAATCAAAGAGCTGTAAGTGCTATTAGAGCGATCGTTAGTGACGGTCCAAGAATGAGAAGAAAATATTAATGAATTCATTAAATGTATATTTCAGCTACATAATGACACAGACATTTGTAACAGAATTTGATTTACATACAAACCTACCAATGACGCTTTAGTAATATGATAAACTGCCATATTCTATTAAGTCTCTACTATAGTTGATAATATAAACGCACAATTATGTTCATATATGCACATTGTGTTAATTTAAACCCACACATGAATGCTACTGTCCGACGACAGCAACTTCTGACGCTGTGACACGTGACATTGGTTTTTCGAAAGATTTTGCCCTTAAACGTTGTGGGTTCAAATCCCAACAAGGACTTTGGCCTTCCTCAGCCAGTCAAGCTGGAAAGTCGCGATATGGCATACACTGTGTTGGTGCCACATAAATGAAAACTAAAGAATTCGGAAGATAACATTGCTTTGACTTTTTTATTAGCTAACCGGAGCACTTTGTGTGTCCGCCACAATTTCTTTAAACAACCTAAACGATAATTAAGGTGACAATTGTGACCTTTTCTAGAGATGTATATCAGGTGAGCGATCCAGGGCCATTATTGTACTCTTGTTATAACCAAATTACGTCCAACTCCCTGCAGGTTATCAAAGAAGGTACTGGACAGGAACCGGCTATTTCGTGGGCACGTTATCAGGTAGCTGTAACAAAATATAAGGAAACTGAAAGGCAAAGCAGTTCAGTGTATGCTATGTATGACGGTATGAACCCAGTTGTTGACTTCCAGAGTTTCATTGACGACAATGAGACCATTACTGATACGGTAATTTAAACTTTTACATGTCTGTGTAATCAGTTTGATGTACCTTTCGATTAATTTAAGCTTTAAACTAATGAGGTAATTTGATCATTTTCTTCAGAACGATTACAATTTAGCATTCTGGTTTATATTCCAATATACACGACGATAAAGGAAATAATTTACATGAATCTAGTTTTGAAAAAGGTTGAGCATTCGGAACAAACGTGTGTAACTTTGTACATGTATATACGTTTTTCAAAAATCCATTACTAGTACATTGTGTATATACAATGTATATTTGTGAAATTCTAAAGTCTTTAATTAATTTGTAACTTCAGGATTTTACAGAATATGAGCGCATCATAGTTTTGCGTTGTAGGTCATAAGTACTTACATTTTTTTCACTTTTTTCTATTTATCTTTTTTGAATCAGGATCAAGTGGCCTGGGTTACATTGGGGATACATCATATTCCTCATATGGAGGACATACCCGTTACTCCAACTGTTGGTCTTGATCTAGGATTCTTTCTTCTGCCATACAATTACTTTGACGAAGATCCTGCTATGGGTTCAGGAGATGCCATACGGATTGAACCGGAATCACAAAGAGATTATAGTAAAGGTTTAAGAATAGAAACATATGGGAAATCTGATAACGCACAGTGTAAGCCAAGACAGTCAATGTTTATCGAGAATCTAAAGAAATCTCCATACAGTATATTTGGCCAGATGGGTGTTGTATAATTAGTAGCATATGATTAAGGAAATCACCTGTATTGGAGTACAATAGACTTTAGTCTCATGGAGAAGATTCTTTTCTTTGGGATCAGTGATTGTGAAAAAACGTCATGACATATGCTTATACTTATGCTCAATAAACTCGTAATCAAATGCAATATGATTATTAATTATGTTATTTTATCACATGTATAAATATTTGCATAGGTATTAATATATACTAGTATGCTTTTTTAGATGCAATTGTGTACGTTATGCACCTAAATTGTCAGGACTTGACAACTGGGATTCAATGTTACACTATTGTGCAGGTTAGCATCACATTGTAAACAAATATTAATGCTACGCAATGGTAATTTGTTCAGCAAAACGAATTCGCGTCATAATGTATTATAAATTGTTATTTTTTATATATATCATTTACATGTACATCATTTTAAGTCTGCTTAAGCATTCTACATTTTTTCTATTTCTAATATTATCTGGGACATAAGTTATCGTATAGCCCAGATATTATATATTAAGGATAACGAATCCTATCTAATACGTTCTCGAGTTTGAGTCATTTGGTTTGCTTGTTACATTTTATTGATAACTATATATTGGAACTGGAAGCCTGTGGTAATCGCTTAGAATATGAGAAGTCTGGGGTTCGAATCCCAGTCCAGGCAACCGAAAACAGTGTCTTTTTTTAGTGAAATGAACTTTTTTCTCAAGAAATCAGTCAAACTATGCAAAGGAAGGATCGTCCATGGCCGAGTGGTTAAGATCGTTGACTTCAATTCACTTGGGCCTCACCAATGTAAGTAAGAATCGCACCAGGGACTTAGATCCTCACATGCTCGGTGGTCTACTCGTGTGCCTAAAATAATCCCCTACCATTGGTGCAACTTGATACCCAATCAAAAAGGGTTGGGTATGAAAAGTATGGTTTTGTTTAAAAAATGAAAGAAAAGAAAAAAAATGTAAATGATATTTAATGTAAGTTAGAAACTATAACAAAGCAAAATTCCATAATGTATCACATTTAACCAGGAATAGTAAGGAATAAAGGCGATAAAAGTGATCAATATTTTCACATCATTCTTATGCTTAAGTCGTTCAAGATTCCCTACACATGAACACCAGTATTAGTATCTGGAACAGATGTGAGGTGTTTGATTCTGTTGTTAAAACCACTAGTCTTAAAGGTTTATAAAAAAAAATGTTAAGTAATGGGATAACAACGTGACATCTAACATCTGTAATATTAATTATAAATATATTTATTTATTTATCTATTTATTTATCTATTTATTGTTGTCTGTTTATTGATTTATTTATTAATTTTTTTTTTTATTTATTTATTTATGTTGCATCAATATGTATGCATGTACATAAAATTCACATAAAAACGCATATTAGAATGTACAATGACATTTATTTTTAATTATATACATGTGACAATGTTTGAATCTACAGCTATCTTCTTTAAAAATATACCACTGATATTTTCCAGTCAGTGTTGTATTATGTTTTATATTGCACACAGGTTTCGTAAACATATAGCTACGATATGATTTCAATCATGGAACTTTTTACTGTGTTCCTCGCAGTATATGTATTCTAGAATTACAGGTAAATCAAGATATTAGATATTTCTAAACCTAGCATGTAGACATTACATAATTATAATGATTACGCATGTACAAAAAAGTATGAAAAAATTACAAAAGGTTATAACTCCAACTTAAATTTATAACAAAATTGAGCGATACAGTATACATGTAGTTTCATAAACACTTCACTTTTCCGCAATAAAATCTATCCATTTATGAAGTTTCACGTTGATATTTCAATTTCTTTTTGAGTTTTGACCAATATGGACCAAGAGAAAAATTTACTATGAAAATCATATTTAATCAACATTGTAAAATTATTCAACTCGGTTGCTACGGATATTTTCAGCTAGTCTATATTTGCTTCTTTACTCAGCCATCATTGTATCGTTGTTGTGATCGTGTGATTATCTTCTTGTACCTTTCTTTTATTTTGATTCTGTGCTGGTCAACCAAATCGCAAGCACTAATTCCAAATTGTTAGAAATAATCAACTCTATTTAGAAATAACTAACTCTATAAGAAATGGCTTAATGTGGAGTCGGTAACTTTGAAGTGAACTGGCAACAAGACCGTACGTTGATCTTCTGCAAGAATTTGTGAAATATGGTTTCTCGCTGAATGTCGAAGCATGAATTATGTTAATTTTCTATTACATACATGTATATCTTGATGAAAATTGGCAATGACTGATATGTGACACGTCTCAATGACTTTACATTGTGAATGATAAATCAAATGAAACAAATGTTTCATTCTCCTCAAAGTTCAATCATAAGAAAAATGCACTAAATGTTTTTTTCTTAAGATAAAAGATTCAACATTCAAGTGAAAATTTACATGTAATGTGATATTTCTCTAAAGTACCACAGTCAAAACGAAATACCTGGAATTTCAAAACATGTAAGCATCAGCTATATTGTTTTAAGCCCAAAATCTTGTTTAAGTCCCGGACCCAAAGTTATAAAAACATTTATTTGAGTTCTGTCTCTAATCTCAGGAGTTCATTGGCAGTGTACATTCTGTACTTGTTTCTGATCAATCAGATTACCGAGATCGATTCTTTATAACCTTGATCAATGACGTCTTCCCCACAGAGAACCATGTCTATAGAAACAAGCATTTGATAGTATTGCGGGCAATACAGTAGTCCCCTACCGGTCCCTCAAAAAGTTCTTTAATTGTCATACACTCCTGTGTATTGCCATTTATAATGAATTTGAGGATGAAGTCTGTATTTTGAAAATATCGACCACAAAACATAATAAAATAAGTTTGTCTATATCACAGTAATGTGTTAAGTTTCCATGCTTAGTAAGGAAATTTATGTTTATACAACCTTGTCATATTATTACGATGTGGGATTTTAAAGTTGGAGTGAAAAATACCAGTTTCTCGAAAAAAAATCTAAGTTCAAGGGGACATAATTCTGGAAATAGTCTTGCTAGAGTACTTAACCTTCTCAAAAATGTCGAGTTGATAATAAGAAACATATATATGAAGTTTGAAGTAGATACATTAGGAAATAAAGAAGTTATTTAAAAAAGACAACATTTTTTCCCCTAAAAAATCTAAGTTCAAGGGAGGTAATACTGATATTTTTTGTGCTAGAGTTATAAACCTTGTCACATATGATGTGGTTGATGACCAGAAACTTATATTTAAAGTTTGAAGTAAACACCTTAAGAAATAAAGAACATATAGTGAAAAAGCTGAAAAATTTAAATCAGAAATCTTGAAATTCAGGCTATTTGTTGCCATAGCAACCAGATTTTTCAACATAGGAAGAAAAGAAAAAGATGTGCATAATCTCCAGACTGCCATCTACCCATATTTCAAGTTTCATAAAAATATTTTCAGTACTTTTTGAGTTATCACTGGATCCAGTTAATGTGTTAAATTTGCCATATTTTCAGACTATTTGTTGCCATAGCAACCAGAATTTTCAACATAGGAAGAAAAAAAAAGACGTGCATAATCTCCAGACTGCCATCTATCCATATATCAAGTTTCATAAAAATATTTTCAGTACTTTTTGCGTTATCGCGGGATCCAGTTTTGTGGACGGACGGACTGACAGACTGACAGACAGACAGACAGACGGACAGACAGACGGACAGACAGACAGACGGACAGACGGACGGAGGGTAAACCTAAAGTCCCCTCCGGTTAAACCGGTAGGGGACTAACAAGCATTTATCATAGTAGTGCAAGTAATACATAAGTCCCCTACCGGTTAGAACGCCAGCAACATTCTGAAGGGACATTGACCATTCAATTATGCCATTGAATGAATGAATGAATGAATGAATGAATGAATGAATGAATGAATGAATGAATGAATGACATGAATGAACTTAAATCTTTTGAGTTCTTAGTTTGTTTGTATCATAGTAATGTTCTACAGTGATCGGAAGTAACACGTGCTTGTCATCGCACAAGACAGCGTTCAAGATACAATATAGTTTAGGCTTGCAAGACGAGGTACAATATGTCTTCCTTTATCTACTGTATATGTACTTGGCATAGATATCAGCAAGTTGTTCTTATCAAAGCATAATAACAATCAAGATCTTATGCATTTTTAATTTGCACAAAATCCATGAACACAATGTTATTTATGTTTCCTTTTCAATGTGTTAGATTTTGCACCAGTTTATATTATCACGATGCTAGGTCGTATTGATGGACTAAGTAGCTTTGGAGGCCCAGCACACTCATTTTTCTAATAAGATAGAGAAAAACGGCGGTTCAATGACTCAAGAGTAGCGGTATATAACATATAGTATCCGAGTAAATTGATGTGTGTGCCCTCAAAAGAAAATAATGAGGCAAATGAAATGAAATTGTGAAATGGGGATCAAAGTTACGAAGTCTGCGTATCACAAACAAGCCATCAAAAGACAAACTCAAAAAGCAGGCAACATATCCTATGGGAGATTATACAGTATTAAAAAATAACCAACTAGATACAGGTAAAATAGAAGGAACTAAAACTTCAATCTTGCTGAAGTATCTTTATAATTGTTGGAAATACAAAAACATGTATATGACATACACCGAGCAACATTTTACAAGAAACAAAGAACACGGGTGTGCATGACGATTAAACAGAGAAAGAAAACGGACACCATGCATGGCTATTTAATTCATTAAATTGTTTCTAGACATTTTTATAGAAGAAGAAGAAGAAATTAAGAGGAAGATGATGTACATGTTTATTTAACACGGGCTTTTTCTTTTACCCTGATTTTGATTTAAACAGTAATCGCTATTGACCCACCATTCGCGGTAGGTACATACGGGGACACCAGTGAGGAGAGGTTACGGTAGAAACCGTAAGGTTACGGTAATAACCGTAACTCCGCCCTCTACATCCAACATGGCTACTGTAATAGCAAAAAGCGACGATGAAGCTGAAAAAATGATTTTACAACTTGAAACTTAAAACAGTGTCCGATTTGTGGCAAGGAAAAATAAGAAGAAGGGTGTAAGCTGGGCTACGGTAAATACTTTTGCTGCTTAGTTTATTTACTGCTTTTTATATATATTAATTTCGAAACACACGTTCAACAGGACGTTTCGTCCCAAAACTAAATCGGCCCAAATACATTTCAGCCTTTTTCTATGTTAAGCAATACGTGAATTGCCGACCAATGACAATGTTTTGTTTTTATAATATTCATGTGGTTCAATTTGCTTTGTAAGATAAAATATGCTCTGTTAGTATCATGTTTTGCTGATGTCTTTCAGAGCTCTGGACTGATGAGGCTTTAGCCGTTTAGGAAAAAATGGAAGGAAATATCTAGCCGTACAGCTAGCCAAAAGTTCAAGCCATATGTGAGTCACTTACATGTATCTACTGTATTAGCCTAATTAATTTGGCGTGAACGGTTTGACCCATTTTACAGACTTTTTTTTTCTTACTGTCAAAAAGACAGCGCCCGTCCAAAATTATCTCGCTGTCTCTTTGACAAGTCTAATAAGTTGGACTACTACTGTATATACCTACACTGGCAACCCACTATTACATACCATCTAGTCTTGAAATATCTAATTATAAATACCTACCTACACTTCTTGGCCACTATTACCTGCTATCTAGTCTTGAAATATATTATTAGTTTAAAGATTGTTGACAGGTTATATGGCCCTATATAAATGGCTATTTGTAAATATAACCAGAGCCCCTAGGCGAGGGTTATATTGCAAACAGCCATTTATATACAGCAATATAACCTTTCAGCAATCTTTATAACAAATTTATAATACAGCAAGCATCATTTTTTAGAGAAAAAAGTAAGATTTCTTTATGAATCGACAACAGCCGTGTATATAAAACTATATAAACGTCACGATTATCCAATGAAAAGTGACGTTACAAACGTGCAGTATTATGAAATAAATTATACCTACCTACACTGCTAGCCTACTATCAAATACCATCTAGTCTTGAAATAACTAACTATTAATACCTACCTACACTGGTGGCCCACTATTAAATCCTATTTAGCCTTAGGGTAAAGTCAAAAATAATGAGGCCAAACATTTAAAGGCTACCCAGATTAATATTTTAATAGTTGTGTATATTGTTATAAGTGCTAAATATAGCATCTATCAGTGTTGTAAAATATGCCAAGTTTCAGGGACATCACGCTACAAATGAAAAAGATACAAGAAAAAAATTACCCTAAAATGTCAGGAGTGTAACACTTTTAGTGTGACATTTAACACAAATGATGATTCTCTATTCCTGATACAGAAAAACAGTTTCTTAAATGACAATTTTTGTCACATACGTTATATATCTTATGCTCTCGCAATTGCTTTTTCTTATTTTTTTTTTGTAAAATGTAGGTATCCCACCTGGTTATCCAGTCACTAAAGTCAGTGGTTGTAAAATAAAATGTACTTTAAAAAAAGCATGGTTTGTACTAACAGTAAAGTTTCTGCTTATATCTTTGTTATGAACAGCTTTTCCTTGCTTTTAACATTTTGACCATTGTATATAGTTAAGAATATAAATTCTCTTTTTTCTATGCTATAAATGTTATTGACTCGGTTTCGATTCAAAATAATGACAGTGCTCAGTGTCAGGAGTGTAACATCTTGTACTTTTACTGATTTCCTTATTGCATATAAGGTGTTATATTAATATATTCTTTCTTTTTCAAAAACATGAGTCCCAGTGATGTCAGCAGTGACATTAGTTCAAGTTAACTAAATCATGCACTTTCTGTACATGATCATCAAAGATGTCAGGAGTGTAACACTTTTTGCCATCTTTTAACCTTGTAACGATTTCAGGAATATACCATATAAATTTTGTATCTAAATATGATTCTTGCCACTATTCATAAGGAAAAGTAATTAAGTATTTGTTTTTTTTGTTTTTTTTAAGAAACCACAATGCTTAAGTTCTGTTTTTAGTATATTTACTTAAATAACATCAAAATTTCCTAAATGTCTACTATTGACAAGTATAATCATTAAAATTTAATGATAATACACTAAAGAAATTAGTGAGAAATTAAAATAATGTATATACTCTTTGCAGAACAAAGCATTTATATACAATTATTGAAGATTAAGTATGCAATATAAGTAAAATACAGTATGTAAGAATAGTGAAAAGTGTTACACTCCTGACATTTTTTTTCTTTTTCGGCAATTGTAGTTCAAACTTTGTTTTATTTTCAGCAGACTAATAAACAATTGAAGTAGATATCAAAAAAACACTATAAAACTCATGTCAACAAATATGCCAATTTTTATGATGAGATTTGATATTATTTCTAAACAGTAACCAAGTCAATAACAATAAAGACATACATGTACAGTAATTTTTTTTTCATCTATGATAATTACTGTTAATTCTGCAATCATTTTTGTTATCACATTTTTTGAATGCAGTTCCTGCATATTCAATTTTCAGTTATTGTAGTCCTTAGTCTTTTAAAACACTAACCATTTTAATTCTGCCAAAACACTGCATTTTTGCTCTGCTTTTGCTTTATACCTAACCTTAATAAAGTAGTAGCTAGTAATACTAACAATTGTGAGAGAGAGACTAACCTGAGAGGTGTGCTTACAGACAGCATTGAGTCTTATATATATAACTACTCAACAGAGCATAAAAATGAAACTCTAAGCGAGTTTGAAAATAAAATTCGCAGAAAAGGTTGGAAGATTACAGGTACTACTCCTGATGACGGCAATTGTTTCTTTTGGGCCAGCAGTGATCAGTTAGATGCCCTTGGGATGACTCAACAAAGTCACACTCAGTTGAGAAGCAAAGAAATTCATCACATGCAAAGCTTACCAAAGGTATTTATCAAGCTTAGTTTTAAAGTCATGCCTGAAATTCATTTAATTATTAATATTTTTATTTAAAAAACTTGTAATTTTATATCTTTAAATCATTGATTTCATAAAAAAAAAATACAATTTACAATTTTATTTTTCAGACTGACAAATTGGAATTAGAGCAAATCTTGGCAAGTGACTTAACCAAATATATTGAAAATATGTCAAAGAATGGATCCTATACAGACCATGTGTGTTTACAGAATATGTGCAAAGCCCTGTCTTGCAAGATAAATGTGTTCATGGGGATACTCCTAACATAACCATTGGAGATCCAAGTTAGGTTCCTTAAAGCAAGCGGAGGTGCTGACGAGTACAGTTGGCCAGCCAAAGAGGATGTTTTCCGGCAGTCCTTTGAAGATATTGTTCAGACACTCAAAATGACAATTCTTCTTCCTGAGCGCGGAATACCGCTTCAATTTTTAACTTGAATGACTTAAGATCATAGAAATCATATATTTTCAAAATAAACAGTTCCAAGTGCACATCTTGTGTCAGGAGTGTAACACAGTTTGAACAGTTACTGTTAATGTTTGTACTTTATGTAGTTTAAATTTGTAGCTTCTTTTTATCTTTTTATTTAAATAAATGTTCTCTTAAACCAGTATGGTTTTCTACCAGGGGTAGAAAGCAAGTAGAACATATATAAAAAAGAAAATGTTTACACTCAGATGGTTCACATATATATAGTAAAGGTTTGAAAAAGGTCACTTATTTTTCAACAAAATGTTTTTAAAAAGGCAAGATAAACAAAAAGGAACAATTAACATAGAAAACTTATACTTGTCTTAAGTATTTCATTAAAAAATATTTTAAATCAATATTTTAAGATATTAAGTCGCTTGCCTGAATGTGTCAGGAGTGTAACACTCAAATGTTAAATTGAAATTGTGCATTTTTTTGTGAAATAGATTCTTCATGGTACGAATCATTTTCATATTTTCCTTTTGGTTAGGAACAGAAGCTTAATTAATGTTTATAACCTTTATTTCCATTTTTTTTGCTAATTGTTTACATGTTATAAACTTGTTTTCGGTTTTAAGTGTAACTTCATATCTTTGCTCTAAGAATTATTCTCAAATGTAATAACCTATCAGTATGTTTTCAAACATCAGTGTTGTTCTGTACATGTGTTTCTTATGTTATTTTTACCTCCAATGTTTCTGTAAAGAACTTTTATCGTTTAAATAACTTATGCCAGTCATGTCAGGAGTGTAACGCTTTTTTTATAAAATACAAGTTAAATTTGACTGCTTATTATTTTTTTTTTGAGAGGTTGAAATATTTGGAAACTTTATTTTACATCAAAGTAATTATTAATACATACTAACAACTACTTTTTTATTTCTCTGCCCAATTTTCTCCAACTTTAGAAAAACTTGATGTTCTTACATTAAAGAAAATCAGACTTAAGTAACAAAACAATAGCATTTTTTTTTCTGTTGTAAAACTACTGATAAAAAAATGGTATATTTTTTATCCGTACATCACTACTGTTACTAAAATATAACAACACATTTGATTTAATTAACATTAGGAAGTATAGTGACACAATTTTATAAAGCATTGGTTTTGTTAATTTTTGTTAATAAGTTGAAATAAAATGTTGATTTATACAATTTGTGTTGTGTTAGATAAAATCCAATTACTCGGCATTAAACATCAATCAATATCACATGGTTTTAGGTGAAAAATAAGTAGAAATATGAAATTTCAATTTTGACCCTATTTTCAAATTTTTGCCTCATTATTTTTGACTTTACCCCTTAGCATATCTCATAATAATACCTACCTGCCCTTGTTGGCCACCATTACATGCTATCTAGTTTTGAAATATCTTAGCATTAATACCTACATGTACCTAGGCTACACTGGTGACCCTATATTAAATCTTATTTAGCCTTAATATATCTCATTGACTCATTATAATACCTACCTACACTGGTGTCCCAGTATTATATACCGTCTTGAAATATCTAAACATTAATAACTATCTACACTGGTAGGCCATTATTACAAACTATTTAGACTTGAAATATTTAATTATTAATGTAACTTACCTACACTGGTGGGCCACTCTTAAATCCTATATATCCTTAACATATCTTATTTTAATACCTACATACACTGGTGGGCCACTTTTATATACCATCTAGTCTTGAAATATCTAATCATTTATACCTACCTACACTAGAGGCCTACTATTAAATCTTATTCAACCTCACTATACCTCATTATAAATACCTACCTACACTGGTGAGCCACTATTTATACAAACTATCTAGTCTTAAAATATCTAATCATTAATACCTACCTACACTGGTGGCCCACTATTAAATCCTAAATGTCATTAACATATCTTACTATAATACCTACCTACACTGGTGGGCCACTATTACAAACTATCTTGTCTTGAAATATCTTATTATTAATACCTACCTACATTGGTGGGCCACAAATACAAACTATCTAGTCTTGAAATATCTTATTATGAATACCTACCTACACTGGTGGGCCACTATTACAAACTATCTAGTCTTGAAATATCTTATTATTAAAACCTACCTACACTGGTGGGCCACTATCACAAACTATCTAGTCTTGAAATATCTTATTATGAATACCTACCTACACTGGTGGGCCACTATTACAAACTATCTAGTCTTGAAATATCTTATTATTAATACCTACCTACACTGGTGGGCCACTATTACAAACTATCTAGTCTTGAAATATCTTATTATTAATACCTACCTACACTGGTGGGCCACTATCACAAACTATCTAGTCTTGAAATATCTTATTATGAATACCTACCTACACTGGTGGGCCACTATTACAAACTATCTAGTCTTGAAATATCTCCTTATTAAAACCTACCTACACTGGTGGGCCACTATCACAAACTATCTAGTCTTGAAATATCTAATCATTAATACCTACCTACACTGGTGGCACACTATTAAAATCTTATTCAGCCTTACTATACATCATTATAAATACCTACCTTCACTGGTGGGCTACTATTACAAACTATCTTGTCTTGAAATATCTTGTAATTAATACCTACCTACACTGGTGGGCCACTATCACAAACTATCTAGTCTTGAAATATCTTATTATGAATACCTACCTACACTGGTGGGCCACTATTACAAACTATCTTGTCTTGAAATATCTTATTATAAATACCTACCTACACTGGTGGGCCACTATCACACACTATCTAGCTTTGAAATATCTAATCATTAATACCTACCTACACTGGTGGCGCACTATTAAAATCTTATTCAGCCTTACTATACATCATTATAAATACCTACCTTCACTGGTGGGCTACTATTTCAAACTATCTTGTCTTGAAATATCTTGTTATTAATACCTACCTACACTGGTTGGCCACTATTACAAACTATCTAGTCTTGAAATATCTTATTATTAATACCTACCTACACTGGTGGGCCACTATTACAAACTATCTAGTCTTGAAATATCTTATTATGAATACCTACCTACACTGGTGGGCCACTATTACAAACTATCTTGTCTTGAAATATCTTATTATTAATACCTACCTACACTGGTGGGCCACTATCACACTATCTAGCTTTGAAATATCTAATCATTAATACCTACCTACACTGGTGGCGCACTATTAAAATCTTATTCAGCCTTATTATACATCATTATAAATACCTACCTTCACTGGTGGGCTACTTTTTCAAACTATCTTGTCTTGAAATATCTTGTTATTAATACCTACCTACACTGGTGGGCCTTAGTACAAACTATCTAGTCTTGAAATATCTTATTATTAATACCTACCTACACTGGTGGGCCACTATTACAAACTATCTAGTCTTGGAAAATCTAATCATTTATACTTACTACACTGGTTGGCCACTATTAAAATCTTATTCAACCTTACTATACCTCATTATAAGTATCTACCTACACTGGTGGGCTACTATCACAAACTATCTAGTCTTGAAATATCTTATTTTTAATACCTACCTACACTGGTGGGCCACTATTACAAACAATCTAGTCTTGAAATATCTTATTATAAATACCTACCTACACTGGTGGGCCACTATTACAATATATCTAGTATTGAAATATCTTATTATTAATACCTACCTACACTGGTGGGCCACTATTACAAACTATCTAGTCTTGAAATATCTTATTTTGAATACCTACCTACACTGGTGGGCCACTATTACAAACTATCTAGTCTTGAAATATCTTATTATGAATACCTACCTACACTGGTGGGCCACTATTACAAACTATCTAGTCTTGGAAAATCTAATCATTAATACCTACCTACACTGGTGGGCCACTATTAAAATCTTATTCAACCTTACTATACCTCATTATAAATACCTACCTACACTGGTGGGCCACTATCACAAACTATCTAGTCTTGAAATATCTTATTATGAATACCTACCTACACTGGTGGGCCACTATTACAAACTATCTAGTCTTGGAAAATCTAATCATTAATACCTACCTACACTGGTGGGCCACTATTAAAATCTTATTCAACATTACTATACCCCATTATAAATACCTACCTACACTGGTGGGCCACTATTACAATATATCTAGTATTGAAATATCTTATTATAAATACCTACCTACACTGGTGGGCCACTATTACAAACTATCTAGTCTTGAAATATCTCATTATTAATACCTACCTACACTGGTGGGCCACTATTACAAACTATCTAGTCTTGAAATATCTTATTATTAATACCTACCTACACTGGTGGGCCACTATTACAAACTATCTAGTCTTGAAATATCTTATTATTAATACCTACCTACACTGGTGGGCCACTATTACAAACTATCTAGTCTTGGAAAATCTAATCATTAATACCTACCTACACTGGTGGGCCACTATTAAAATCTTATTCAACATTACTATACCCCATTATAAATACCTACCTACACTGGTGGGCCACTATTACTAACTAACTTGTCTTGAAATATCTCATTATTAATACCTACCTACACTGGTGGCCCACTATTAAATCTTATTCAACCTTATTTACCTCATTATAAATACCTACCTACACTGGTGGGCCACTATTACAAACTATCTAGTCTTGAAATATCTTATTATTAATACCTACCGGTACACTGGTGGGCCTATTATTACAAACAATCTAGTCTTGAAATATCTTATTATTAATACCTACCTACACTGGTGGGCCACTTTTACAAACTACAAAAATTTAGGTAGATTTAATCACTTGTGAAAATTTCTAAGGTGATGGTTAAAATGTGCTGAAATTAAGGTTGTTGTAGACTAAAGATAATTTGGAATAAGATGGAATAACAATGTATTAGTCAGGTGTTATTCTGTTACATGAAATATGTTCATTATTTTTAATCTATAAGATAATTGTTCAAATGGTTATTGCCTTTAGATCACTTGTATCTCAGAGCTTTGAATCACAGCAGAGACTTTGGGTTCTTTTATGTGAGGAAGCCATCCAGCTAGCTAACTGAACCTCTGTGGTTCTACTCAGGTGCCTGTTTGTGCCTGAAAAAAATGCACCGAAGGACATTTAGGGTCTTCTTTCATAAGTAAAGTTGGAAAGTTGCCATATGACCTATACTCTGTTTGTGTGACTTAGAACTAAAGCAGAAAAAATAAGTAAATAAAATGAAAAGCTTAAACTAGGGTTGCATATTACATATACTTGTATGATAATTATATGAAAATGGTTGAATCTCTTTTATTTAATGTGAGTTACAACTGTTTGTTGCAGGATTCGCTCTGGCCCGCCTGCTTAGCTCCATAGGGAGAGCATTTAATAAATAATCCAGGGTTTATAGTTCAACATTATCTCTCTCACTGCTGATTAAAAAATCATGTAGAAGTAGTAGATCACTTATATAGAAATTGGTAGTTACTAGTTAATTTTCCAGGAATGTCATTTAGGTAAATCATCTGCAAAGGTATAAACCAAAAAAAATGTGTTAAAATCTGTGTTAAAACCCTCAAGACAGGAAATATTTTGTATCAAGTACTAAAATATCACATTGTGTTAATCTTACATGTAAGAGGTAATATCTATATTCCAGAGAGCTGAACAAGTTTGGTTGAAAATCATGGATGATTTTAGCAATTGTCATCAAAGAACTTCTGGTTACTGTTAAGTTTGATTATGAAACTATCAACTAACCACTTCCAAAACAAATTGCTTATTTGTGGATTTTAGGATTTCTAGGTAAGTAAATCATTTCCAAAACTAATTCCAACAACAAATGGTACAGTCTGGTACTTGTAGGTTGGTCTTAAATGTCAAATGTATAACTTATTTCAGGATATTAGGCATTAAGCCATTATACAAATAAAAAGTATATTTCCTGCCCCTTCTGTCTATATATAGGTTGGCTATTACTTTCAAGAAGTTGTTTAAAAAAAATTGGTGTTCTTTTGTATACTACATGATTGTATAAGAAAAGAGCTGACAAAATTGGCAATCAGATATCAAATTTTGTAGGCCCTAATGATGCAACTTAAGTAATATTTCCTGACCTTAAGTCTAAACATAGGTTTGCTATTTTAAAAGTTGCAGATAATGTTAAATCAATTAATTTTGCAAGAATCAGGTACAAGAAGAAAGCATGACAAGTCTGTTTTAAATAGCACTTTACCTGCTCAACTTGTGAAATAGATATTGACCTTGCTTTGAATTTAGAACCGCTAATTCAAAGTTTAGGTGAATTAGAAAATAAACTAAAAAATTGAGCTGCCAACAGTTGAGGACTTGGTAAGACTCCACAAAAGTGCAGGTTGGCCTGCTCTTTACTGTGACAAAGGCTGATGGCCCCATGTTCCACCAGGTTAAGGGTTCAAGTGTCTGGAAGAATGAGGGTTGCATATTGATTATTACACATGACATGTATTTAACTTATGAATATTTTGTTTCTCATGATTTTTTTTTGACATTAAATTTTTTTTTCTTCTTTTCAGGTCTGGTTGGGTATACAGTATGGAAGTTTTATATTAAGCGGATGTGAAAAACCAAATCAAGGGTAATGGATGACACCATCAATGAAACAGAGCAGAAATATAGCACAACAATAATGACAATAGTGTACACAAACACAAGAAATGGATCAGCTTGAAATTAATGGATTTTTAGCAGTTATAGATTTTTTTAAGTTACAGTATGTTTCATTTGTAAATGATGTTTTAAATATTAGTCAGAACTGCTTTTTTCCATTGTTATAAGGTATATGTTGTAAAATTTTGCTAATGTCAAATTTTTTACCTGTTTAAATAACTCTAATTTTCACATAAACCCCGGCACATGAGTGTAATAAAGCCATTTGATAAATCAATATTACTCTAGTGTAATAACACTTTGTCATGACGTCATAGATTGCGCGCTAATGTTAGCGTAACACTATAGGCGCGTCAATGAAAATGACTCACTTTAACTTTAAGCCGTTCTCTTTTTGGGTATGTGGTAAATAGAATATTATATTCTTATAGGTTCCATACTAAATTTATTGAACAAGTTGAATAAAACAATATTCTCGCCAGAGGCTCGTATAATATTATTTTATTCACCTCCTTCAATAAATTTAGTGTTAAACCTTAGTAACATGTACCCTCTATTTAGGATGCTTTTTGAAGAAATTTACTGAAAGTAGCTTGTTTTTATACTGTAAATTAAAACTAATATTCATGCTATTGATATATTTTTTTAAGAAACCTCTTTAAAGTTAAAGTAATGATATATGTACTTACACAGAATCAAATCCTTTTTATTATCAAAAAATTTAGCTCTTTATATAGATTCTATATTGATAGAAGTTAAAATTGTAGCTGTTATTTATTTTTTTTGATACTGGAGACAGATAATGTGTAACAATCGTAATTATTATATTTCTTTTTAGCTCACCTGTCACAAAGTGACAGGGTGAGCTTTTGTGATCGCTTTTCGTCCGGCGTCCGTCCGGCGTCCGTCCGGCGTCCGTCCGTCCGTAATCTTTTACTTTAAATGACATCTCCTCATAAACCACTAAGCAAATTTCATCCAAACTTCACAGGAATGTTCCTTTGGTGGTCACCTTTAAAAATTGTTCAAAGAATTTAATTCCATGCAGAACTCTGGTTGCCATGGCAACCAAAAGAAAAAACTTTAAATATCTTCTTTTAAAAAACCATAAGAGCTAGAGCTTAGATGTTTGGCATGAAACATGTTCTAGTGCGTGTCTACCAAGTTTGTTCAAATAAAAGCCCTGGGGTCAAAATTGGCCCAGCCCCGGGGGTTCATTGATTTTCCCTATATGCATATAGTAAAAACTTAAAAAATCTTCTTTTAAAGAACCGAAAGAGCTAGAGCTAAGATATTTAGCATGAAACATGTTCTAATAGGTGTCTACCAAGTTTGTTCAAATAAAAGCCCTGGGGTCAAAATTGGCCCCGCCCCAGGGGTCATTGATTTTCCCTATATGCATATAGTAAAAACTTTAAAAATCTTCTTTTAAAGAACCAAAAGAGTTAGAGATAAGATATTTAGCATGAAACATGTTCTAATAGATGTCTATCAAGTTTGTTCAAATAAAAGCCCTGAGGTCAAAATTGGCACCGCCCGGGGGTCATTGATTTTCCTTATATGTGTATAGCAAAAACTTAAAAAATCTTCTTTGAAAAAACCCAAATAGCTAGAGCTAAGATATTAAGCATGAAACATCTTTTAGTGGGTGTCTACAAAGTTTGTTCAAATAAAAGACCTGGGGTCAAAATTGGACCCGCCCCGGGGGTCATTGATTTTCTTTATATGTGTATAGCAAAAACTTAAAATCTTCTTTGAAAAAACCCAAATAGCTAGAGTTTAGATATTAAGCATGAAACATATTCTAGTAAGTGTCTACAAAGTTTGTTTCAAATAAAAGCCCCTGGGGTCAAAACTGGACGGCCCCAGGGGTGTCATTGTTTTTAACTATATTGTGTATAGTAAAAAACTTTAAAAAAAAATCTTCTTTTAAAAAGCCCCTAATGAGCTAGAGCTTAGATGTTTAGCATGAAACATCTTTCTTATGGGTGTGTCTACCAAGTTTGTGCAAATAAAAAAGCCCTTGGGTTAAATTGCCCTGCAACGTTGGGGTGGTGGGGTTGGGGGGGGGCTATTATACAGATGAAGCGACCTCAGCGGCCATCATGGCCCTCTTGTTTGTTGTGTGTTTTGACACAACAGTTTTTTTTGCATGCAGCAGTCTATCCATCTGTTAGCTGGCAAATGTAAGCTTCCAATATACAAATACTGTAGTAGTATGTTTTTGTGCAAGGGGGGGTTCATTGTCCAAAAAAAGGTCAAGGTTAGACTTGGGGATATATTTGGATTTAACTTACTGTTAAAAATTCAATTTACCATATTGAGAAATTTTTTATATTAGCATAATATAACAATCTGTACACACATTGTGAACATACTAGATCAACACCAAAGTGAACATTTTTTGTCACCTCAGTGCAGTAACAGATTAAGTTAACCCATTACTGCATTAATGTTAAAATGGCGTATTCTGTAAAAAGATTTTGTTGCTTACTTCAATGTATTTTCTGTTATAAATATAAACACATACAGATTCAAACATATTCAAAAACTAAGTACTAAAAATGGTCAATTAAAGAACATTTTCAGACACCCCAATTACAATGAGATGAAATATTTTGCCAAAACTGTAGGTAGTAAATAAGATATATAAGGACATAATGTGATATAATAGTCGCTCACCAATGTAGGTAGGTATAATTAATTAGATATTTTTCAAGACTAAATAGTTTGTAATAGTGGCCCACCAGTGTAGGTAGGTTTTAGTTTAATAAGATATTTCAAGACTAGATAGTTTGTAATAGTGGCCCACAAGTGTAGGTAGGTATTCATAATGATGTAGAGAAAGGTTGAATAAGATTTTAATAGTGACCCACCAGTGTAGGTAGGTGTTAATGATTAGAAATTTCAAGACTAGATAGTTTGTAATAGTGGCCCACCAGTGTAGGTAGGTATTTATAATAAGATATTTCAAGACTAGATAGTTTGTGATAGTGGCCCACCAGTGTAGGTGTTAATGATTAGATATTTCAAGACTAGATAGTTTTGTAATAGTGGGCCCACCAGTTGTAGGTACTGGTATTTATAATAAGATATTTCAAGACTAGATATTTTGTAATTAGTGGCCCACCAGTGTAGGTGTTAATGATTAGATATTTCAAGACGTAGATAGTTTGTAAATAGTGGCCCACCAGTGTAGGTAGGTATTTATAATAAGATATTTCAAGACTAGATAGTTTGTAATAGTGGCCCACCAGTGTAGTGTTAAATGATTAGATATTTCAAGACTAGATAGTTTGTAAGTAGTGGCCCACCAGTGTAGGTGTTAATGATTAGATATTTCAAGACTAGATAGTTTTAATAGTGCCCACCAGTGGTAAAAGGTGTTAATGATTAGATATTTCAAGACTAGATAGGTTTTGTAATAGTGGCCCACCAAGTGTAGGTAGGTGTTAATGATTAGATATTTCAAGACTAAGATAGTTTGTAATAGTGGCCCACACAGTGTAGGTGTTAATGATTAGATATTTCAGGACTAGATAGTTTGTAATAGTGGCCCACCAGTGTAAGTAGGTATTGTATAATAAGAATTTCAAGACTAGTTGGATTGTTAGTGGCCCACCAGTGGTAGGGTAGGTATTTAATTATAAGATATTTCAAGAATTAGATAGTTTGTAATACTGACCCACCAGTGTAGGTAGGTATTTATAATGAGGTATAGTAAGGCTGAATAAGATTTTTATTAGTGGCCCACCAAGTGTAGGTAGGTATTCATAATAAGATATTTCAAGACTAGATAGTTTGGGATAGTGGCCCCACCAGTGTAGGTAGGTATTTATTAATGAGGTTATAGTAAGGTTGAATAAGATTTTGATAGTGGGCCCACAGTGTAGGTAGTATTAATGATTAGATTTTCCAAGACTGAGATAGTTTGTAATAGTGGCCCACCAAGTTTTAGGTAGGGGTATTTATAATAAGATATATTAAAGGCTTAATAGGAATTAATAGTGGGCCACCAGTGTAGGTAGGATATTCCAAGACTAGATATTATATCAATAGATGGCACCAGTTAAGTTGGGGTAATAATAGTTAGGGAGATAAGGACTAGATGGTATGTATTGGTTGTTGCCCACTTGTGTTTGGTAGGTAAATAAATAATGAGATTTATAATTATTGAGGACAAAAAGATTGCAATATTTAGGCCACCAGTGTAACGTAGTTTAATAATTATAAGATTATATAAGGACAAAAAGTATGTTGATATTACAGTGGTAGATATAATAAATTTGGCCCTGTAATGAATAGTCATTATTATTAATAAGATTTTAATTCATTTAACATAAACTCGTTTTACATTCATATATTAAGTTTCCCAAATCATGTAATGAGAGCTTGCCTTTTTATAAATGAAATATATTGTTTGAGACGGATAATACATGGTTTTACAACTTTTAAATGACCATACACATTTGATAAGTAAACTTTTAGTAGCTCCACTATTTACCAAAAGACTTAACGTCTTTACTTAAACATCCAATGCCACTTAAAATTATGAAAACCAATTGTGCAAAAAAAAATTGCCATAAAATTTACATTCATGCTAATTACCTAAAAGTTTTTATTTACTTCTATTTCTTTCCTTTTTAATGTTATACCGCCAACATTTACCTTCTATTTTTGATTGCCAGTCTATATGCCCAACATGATTTAGGTTTCTGAAAAACTTGGTTCAACACCAATGTTATCACTATCGTGTGATTTTCTTTATTTTAAAAAAAGGAAAACTTTAAGTTGGTCCTTCTATATTTTGTGTTTTAAAGAATGCTTCAATTTTTCAATTTTTGCATTTATGTGTAATTTAAAACTGTTCAAGGGATTCCCAACTTTGTTTTTTATTTATAACCATAATGATCCCTTTTATTTTTATTTATCAAATGTTCTTGCAAAACAGGTGCATGACATATATTTAGGATTGGGCCTGTCATTCCCCAGTATTTTACCATTTATTGTGTCGCCTCTACGGAGTATGTGGCGACATATTAGGGATCACTTTCTTCCGTCGTCTGTCTTGTCCTCTGTCTGTCTGTCCTGTCCTTTCTGTCTGTCTGTTCCGTCCGTCCGTCACAAAACTTGTCCGGACTACTGCCTCCATAAACTACTGGTGCAATTTCATCCAAACTTTACAGGTGAATGATCAGTACCCAAGTCCTAGGTTGTGCATATTGTCAGCATTTTTCCGGTTCAAAATGATTTTAGTCAGAGTAATGGCCTCTGGAATAATTTTTAATTTTTTAAAGTTTGTCCCGGACTACTTCTCTTATACCACTAATGCCCAATTTCAAATGAAAACTTACAGGATTGGATCTGTAGCTCAAGTCCCTTTGCCGCATATTGCACGGGTTTTCCGGTTGAATGATTTTTTTGGCCGAGTTATGGCCCTTTGACAAAAAGGTGTGTTTTTTTCTGTGTGTTGCCCAGATACACAAAAAGCTTCTCCGGGGACTACTCCTTTCATAAAACTAATGGTTTGCAATTTCAAATCCAAACTTTACAGGAATGATCATACCAAGTTTAGTTGTGCATTTGTCAGCATTTTCCGGTTTCAATGATTTTTGTCAGAGTTTGGCCCTTTTAATAATTTTTTAATTTTTAAAGTTTGGGTTCCCGGACTACTTCTCAAATACCACTAATGCAATTTCAAATGTGAAAACTTTACAGGATTGATCTGAGCTTCAAGTCCTTGCCGCATTTGCACGGGTTTTTCCTGTTTGAATGATTTTTGGCCGAGTTAGGCCCTTTGATTAAAAAGTGTTTTTTTCTTGTGTTGCCAGTACGGAAAAAGCTTGTTCCGGAACTCCTCATAAAACTAGTCTAACTGGTTGCCAATTTTTATCCAAAACTTTACCGGAATATCAGTACCAAGTTAGTTGTGCCACTGTCCGTCTGTCGTCAACCAAAAGTTGTCCCAACATGGAATTTGGGCCCATCATCAGGCGGACACATGTGATTTTCCTGATCGCTCTTGTTTTGAGGAAATATATGACAATATTTTGGATATTTTCTTAATTTTACTTTGTTGTCTTTGCATTGGTTTGTTGTGTCTTTGTGCATTGGTTTTCCAGAATAAATTACCAAAATTTAAACTGATGACTTTCATGACTATTACCTAAAATGGTTTCTGAATCTATTGGGATAATAAAAAAATGACAATAAAATACAATATGTGCAAATTCCTAGTAATGATATAAAATGATTACTGCTGCAACGATACTATTTTATGGAGTGCATTTCAAAGATTGCTTCACGTAATCAAGTTAGTGACTGCTACTACAATTACGATATTTTACCAAAAAATTTATTAAAATGAAAGATTGTTCATTATTAATCCAAATATACTAGGGAAGAAACGTTTCCTGAAAGCTTCAGGTAAGTGATTACTGCGCAGTTATGAACATCATTACTAATCGTAAATGTAAGTGCTTCAAGAAAATTGAAAACCCATGATTTTTGATTACTAAAAGGATGCGATAAAAAAAAACCAAAATTTTGATTTGCTTCTAAAAAAAAAGTACGTGCGTTTAACATTTCATGATATTATATATCAGATACATGAATTGCTTCACATTAAATTAGGTAAGTTATTACTCTAACAATTTAGAGATTTCCCCCTAAATGAGTTTTTAAGGGGTTGATTCATAGAAAGGGGTCAATTATATGCTTTATACAAAATTCACATGAGAACAGTTATCAAGAGAAGTCAGTCTGGAAGAGGCTGCTTCCTTAATATGTTGTTTCGTTTCACATTCAAAGGGAAAAAAGTGGTTTTTTTTTCCCAAGTTCCTTTTGACAACAGTGGTAAACTCTTAAGGGTTTTTTTGGGTTAAAAGCTGATGAATTCAAGGATATCTATCATTTTGGGAATACCTGTAAAGAAAAATTTTTTTGGGACTTTGTTCTGGGAATTTTATTCAAAAGACAAGTTTTTAGAAAAGAAGATAGTTATTGGGCTTTTGAAGATCTTCCAGAAAGCTCATTTCATTTCTTAAAAAAGTGATTGGTGAAAGGCCCATCATAGTTAAGGATTTTTTAGTATGATTGCGCAAAAAACTTGTACAAAAGGAGGGACAAGAGATTATAGGTACTGATATTCATTAGTAAAATTTTTGATATTAATGGTAAAAATTGCTAATTCATTGTATTTGTGAATTTATATGTGAATTGCTGAATTTGTTTACTGTAAAATATTTATATAAAACTTTTCGTTTATTATTTATAGGTTTCTTCCCATTTGCTACAAATAAATATAGAACCTCATCACCTTGACGTTTCTGTCACTGAACCTCCCACGTTTTGTAAGTGATATGACTGCGCCTCCGGCATGACCAAAACCAACGTAAAGGGGTTTTGCGACCACCAGCATTGGATCCAGACCAGCTTACGCATTCGCGCAATATGATCAATGATCCAAATGCTGTTCTACTTTATACCGGGTTTGTAAGCACGAACAGCAAAATAGATCATGATCGAGACTTGCGTGTATGCACAGGCTAGTCGAATTCTGGATCCATGCTGTCGCCCAAAACCCATTACGTTGGTTTTGTCGTGACACGGGCCTCATATGTCTCCTATTGACTTAAACTTCCTAAAATCAGAGACATTTAATGTATTTTGACCGTCTCTGATTTAACATTTAAAAGTGTTGCTCCAATTTTTTTTTAATGAAAACACGTATTATTACCATGTCCTTTAAATGCGATAAATGCCCCTTATAAACACTTAGGAAGAAACGTTCTATGTTCGGTTTTTTACCGCATTTATTGGCTAAAAATAATTTACATGTACAAAAGGCAATATAAAACTATTTTCGCAAGGCATTTTTGATTAATAAATGAACAAGTTTTATTTATGACTAATGTGTTTAAAGTTTCTCATCCTGAACAGGGGAATGAAAAAAATTTTTAGTAACATTACACCTTCCTCACCATTAATGTCTCTAAGGGCGAGAGTTTACGTGGGGTTTACCGTAACCTTACGGCCCTACCGAAACCTCTTTCCGCTGAGTGTCCCCGTTTGACCTACCGCTTATATTTCTATAAATAGGTTTTGTCAATAGCGATGTAACCGTTTTGCCAACGCTTTCCAGAACATTATTGTTAGTAGTGAAAAAAAAAAAAAAAAAAACAGAGATGTAGATAACATTATCTATGTCTCTGGGCAAAAATGTGTCTGCAAAATACTGAATATTTTTATTTTAGCTATAATTTCATATTTTGTTGTTATTTAACATGTTTATAAAAATCATTATTTATGCAGTACTGTACTGCAGTAAGCAAAGTATTATAAAGTTTATGACCTACTTGCATGCGAGCAGTTCCCAGTATACATACAGTAATGATAATATTATTAGTTATTATTAGTGGTGATTAAAGGATTGCACCAATTAACAAACCCCCTTTTATAAGATTAACCCCCCCCCCTATATAATCTATATTGTCTAATTCTTCTTTGCTGCTTTATGTTTCCCCCATAATCCTTCTTTATCTATCTTGTCTGAAAGTCTGTCTGCAAGTTATACCGACCCATAAAATCTGCTTAATTCCGGTTCCTGTCGTGGCGCTAAAAAAAAAGAATTACAATAATACTCACGAGTAATAATTTCTATTTGTATGCTGATGGAAGGAAAAGAAAACGTTTACAGTGATATATCTGCAGGATTTTGTGGTCCTTCTTTTAATGAAATTCGTGAGTATTTTATGTCCCGATTCACCGAAAACACTCCTTGGGAAAAATCGTACAACATTCGTACTTTAAATTATCGTACTGCTTATCTCATCATTGTGTATTTTATGATAGATTGACCGAAGGAATGAGTTTTACATGACATTCATTATATTTTTTATTCTTTATCTTCAAAGTTTTTAAGTCTTATGTGAAAATTTTTTACATTGATCTTACTTCTATTTGTTTAAAGCGATCACTATTGCTTGCCAAGCCCCTTATTATTTTATTCAAAAAAAGTTTTTTTGATGTTAAACACTTTTACAGTTGCACTCTATAACCTTAATTGTTGATTTTTAACAATGGGTTATTAACTTAAAATTTACCCTTTAATTTAGGTGAAATTTTACATCAACACAAATATTTTTTTTGCCAGAAAAAATTTCGGAGTTAATTGTAAAATATTTTTGTATTCGGGTTTTATGTTGTAAAATAAACAACTGATGTTTTTCTAAAATTTATTCTATAAAGAATAAAACCTGTAATGAAATTTTAAAACACAATAAGACATCAATTTGGTAAAATAACAACTGATGTTTTTTGCTAAATTATTTTCTATAGATTTAATAAAACCTGTAATTAAATAAACAACAATAAGACATCACATTGCAATACAAAATCATACCAATAAAAAATAAATTTCACAGTGAATAGCATGAAACAACATAAACCAAACAATTTAAACTTACGAAGTAAAAAAAA
>NW_026854423.1:0-11734 GCF_026571515.1 Ruditapes philippinarum | reverse complement strand
AAAATTCATTTAAATTGAATATATTAAAGAGATATTTAATCGTTTAGAGACGAATCCTTTAACATTATGACATGCTTTGTCATAAAAGTTATAAATTTTATTCCAAGGGATATACTTTATAAGTTCAAAGGTGAACCCTTTAACATAATGATATATTTTGTCATTAAATCTTTAAATTTTATATCAAGGGATATACTTTTAAATAATCATTTTAAAGGCGGAAAATATCACAATAATTATTCACAATAATTATTTAATTGAATTCATAACGTCTTTAAAATACATAGATGTACTTAACTTCCCATTCTGAAACTTAGTTACTTTTGTGTTGTATAACATCTGTGACAATATTACAAAATTAAAAGTTTGACAAAAGTTAGCTATGTGTTTATTTGTTAAATCCAAATATTGTCTGGCCTCCTACAACACTTAATCTAATAAGTGAGATGTCTAAGTACCATTGCCAATTTTGCATATACCGATTCACATGTGTGTGTATGTGTGTGTGTGCACGCGCGCGCTCGTGCGTGTGTGTGCTATATATTATATAGCGATCTAATTTCAACGAAACTTACAAGGCTTGTTTCTTGGTTAAAGGGCTTTAAATGTTGTTCAAAGACTTTGTTTCCATGCAGAAATGTGGTTACCATGGTAACAAAAAGGAATTATAAGAATTAACTTAAAAAATATTCTTATAAAGACCCACAAGGCCTAGAGAATAGATATTTTGCATAAGGCATTGTCTGGTAGACCTCTATTGAGATCATTTAAAATATAGCCCTGTGTCATAATTGGCCCTGCCCCGGGGGTCATTGTTTATCACTTTTTAGCTCACCTGTCACAAAGTGACAGGGTGAGCTTTTGTGATCGCTTTTCGTCCGGCGTCCGTCCGTCGTCCGTCCGTCCGTAAACTTTTGCTTTAAATGACATCTCATAAACCACTAAGCCAATTTCATCCAAACTTCACAGGAATGTTCCTTTGGTGGTCACCTTTAACACGGTGATAGGGCGATTACCACAACTTTTCCGCGCAACGTCAAAATATCTTACTTCTGTCCGAGACACCGTATATTTCTGTGGTACAAAATGGACAGCAAGTCTGTAACCGAGACGAAAACAGCAGATAATTTGCTCAAAACAAGGTAAAATCATCATTTTTTTCTTTTTCATCGAATGTGCCATTTAATTTGAAACTAATTTATCCTTACTACATGCAAAATGCTTCATTAATTAAGTCAGGATAGTGAAAACATTTAGGGCATACTGAAAAAAATCTTGCTTTGATTACGAAATATAACGTATTTCTAGTCCGTTCAGTTCATATAACTGGCCAAAATACAATATAAATATGTACATTGTTGTCGTATGAAAAAGTTACAATGCATTATTAACCCGTTTTTTGTATATTTGGTACGATTTTTATGTTTCCACGTGTGTATTTTAAGGCACCGCACAACTTTGTCAATCATAAGATTAGGGCACCGCATTCTTCCTCCTTAAAATCACCGCATTTTTCTGTTTTTTTAGCACCGTTTATTTTTGATATTAATGTTTGCTTTCAGAAAAAGAAGACGTTCAAACCTATGTCTGAACAAGCCAAAGCAACGTGCGAAATTTGCAAAGCTGCATATACTTCCAGAAGATACTGCAGCAACTAGAGAGCGCCCAACTAAGTCTTCTGATATCAGCAGTACGCCAATGGTGGATCAGCGCCTCCCTGTATTTCAGGACGATATGCTTAACGCACCACATTAGAAAAAGAATATGAAGTCAAACTTTCGCAAAAGATTGTTTAATAAAAGCACATTGGAGACCATGACTGAAGAGATTATGGAAATATTGCCCGGGTTCCTGCAAAAACTACACCATGAAAATTTATGTTATGACTTTTGCAACTTTATCAAATTAGTATGCAATAAGAAATTCCCATTAAAAATATTTCATTCCTTTTTTTTCTCGATGTTGTTAGATGGTATAGTCTGCCAAGAACTTCAATCTTTCCATGTGGGGTTTATCAGTTTGAATAAGTTCGAAAAGGAAAAGACATCCTTATCTATATATAGATACCATTGCACTTATCTTTAACTGGTAGTATTAACACAGATCAGACCTTCTGAAATTTTCCATAACATAACGTATGATAACAGCAACATAACGTAACAGCAAGTAAACAATCTTTCATCAAATGAAACATATTTGTATGAAGATTGCATAATTCAAAAGAAGACGGTGGCCAGTATTTATCGGTCTAACGGAAAAAGAATGCGGTGTTTGAATTCAGTGTTGTACGGTGCTCCAATATTCGGGTCAGTAGGCCTTTTTTCAACATATATTCCCTGAAATGTACGATAGAAACACACAATTTTGTATGGAACTTGAACTTAGGGTTAACCATAATAAATATACGAGCTCGTTAGGTCATAGAACAAAGACATCGTCGTTATAACACACGTTTTTGTGACAGGTACGAGTCATGTTGAGGTACACACGATCTTTTGTAAACACTATTTCTTCGAAGTATGTGTTTTTTTGTGAATTGTATTGTGCTAGATTAACGATAAATTGTCTCAAAAATTCGATGGAATACTTAAACAATTGGAATAATCTTGCAATGCCCAGCAGTAAGATATTTTGTAAGCTATAATTAACCTGGAATTTGTTTATCCCGCCATTATTATTTTGTCCAGAAATATACGGTGTCTCGGTCAGAAGGATGGTATTTTGACGTTGCGCGGAAAAGTTGTGGTAATCGCCCTATCACCGTGTTTAAAAATTGTTCAAAGAATTTAATTCCATGCAGAACTCTGGTTGCCATGGCAACCGAAAGAAAAATCTTTAAATATCTTCTTTTAAACAACCCTAAGAGCTAGAGCTTAGATATTTGGCATGAAACATCTTCTAGTGAGTGTCTACCAAGTTTGTTCAAATAAAAGCCCTGGGGTCAAAATTGGCCCCGCCCCAGGGGGTCATTGATTTTCCCTATATGCATATAGTAAAAACTTAAAAAATCTTCTTTTAAAGAACCCAAAGAGCTAGAGCTAAGATATTTAACATGAAACATCTTCTAGTGAGTGTCTACCAAGTTTGTTCAAATAAAAGCCCTGGGGTCAAAATTGGCCCCGCCCCGGGGGGTCATTGATTTTCCCTATATGCATATAGTAAAAACTTAAAAAATCTTCTTTTAAAGAACCGTAAGAGCTAGAGCTTAGATATTTAGCATGAAACATCTTCTAGTGTATGTCTACCAAGTTTGTTCAAATAAAAGCCCTGGGGTCAAAATTGGCCCCGCCCCAGGGGGTCATAGATTTTCCCTATATGCATATAGTAAAAACTTAAAAAATCTTCTTTTAAAGAACCCAAAGAGCTAGAGCTAAGATATTAAGCATGAAACATCTTCTAGTGAGTGTCTACCAAGTTTGTTAAAATTAAAGCCCTGGGGTCAAAATTGGCCCCACCCCGGGGGGTCATTGATTTTCCCTATATGCATATAGTAAAAACTTAAAAAATCTTCTTTTAAAGAACCATAAGAGCTAGAGCTTAGATATTTAGCATGAAACATCTTCTAGTGAATGTCTACCAAGTTTGTTCAAATAAAAGCCCTGGGGTCAAAATTGGCCCCGCCCCAGGGGGTCATTGATTTCCCCTATATGCATATAGTAAAAACTTAAAAAATATTCTTTTAAAGAACCCAAAGAGCTAGAGCTAAGATATTAAGCATGAAACATCTTCTAGTGAGTGTCTACCAAGTTTGTTCAAATTAAAGCCCTGGGGTCAAAATTGGCCCCGCCCCGGGGGTCATTGATTTTCCCTATATGCATATAGTAAAAACTTAAAAAATCTTCTTTTAAAGAACCATAAGAGCTAGAGCTTAGATATTTGGCATGAAACATCTTCTAGTGGATGTCTACCAAGTTTGTTCAAATAAAAGCGCTGGGGTCATAATTGACCCCGCCCCAGGGGGTCATAGATTTTCCCTATATGCATATAGTAAAAATTTAAAAAATCTTCTTTTAAAGAACCCAAAGAGCTAGAGCTAAGATATTTAGCATGAAACATCTTCTAATGAGTGTTTACTAAGTTTGTTCAAATAAAAGCCCTGGGGTCAAAATTGGCCCCGCCAAAGGGGGTCATTGATTTTCCCTATATGCATATAGTAAAAACTTAAAAAATCTTCTTTTAAAGAACCGTAAGAGCTAGAGCTTAGATATTTAGCATGAAACATCTTCTAGTGAATGTCTACCAAGTTTGTTCAAATAAAAGCCCTGGGGTCAAAATTGGCCCCGCCCCAGGGGGTCATTGATTTTCCCTATATGCATATAGTAAAAACTTAAAAAACTTCTTTTAAAGAACACAAAGAGCTAGAGCTAAGATATTAAGCATGAAACATCTTCTAGTGAGTGTCTACCAAGTTTGTTCAAATTAAAGCCCTGGGGTCAAAATTGGCCCCGCCCCGGGGGGTCATTGATTTTCCCCATATGCATATAGTAAAAACTTAAAAATCTTCTTTTAAAGAACCATAAGAGCTAGAGCTTAGATATTTGGCATGAAACATCTTCTAGTGAATGTCTACCAAGTTTGTTCAAATAAAAGCCCTGGGGTCATAATTGACCCCGCCCCAGGGGGTCATAGATTTTCCCTTTATGCATATAGTAAAAACTTAAAAAATCTTCTTTTAAAGAACCCAAAGAGCTAGAGCTAAGATATTTAGCATGAAACATCTTCTAATGAGTGTTTGCAAAGTTTGTTCAAATAAAAGCCCTGGGTCAAAATTGGCCCCGCCCCAGGGGGTCATTGATTTTCCCTATATGCATATAGTAAAAACTTAAAAATCTTCTTTTAAAGAACTCAAAGAGCTAGAGCTAAGATATTTAGCATGAAACATGTTCTAATGGGTGTCTACCAAGAATGTTCAAATAAAAGCCCTGGGGTCAAAACTGGCCCCGCCCGGGGGGGGGTTCATTGATCTTCCTTATATGTGTATAGCAAAAACTTAAAAATCTTCTTTGAAAAAACCCAAATAGCTAGAGTTTAGATATTAAGCATGAAACATTTTTAAGTAAATATCTACAAAGTTTGTTCAAATAAAAGCCCGGGGGTCAAAACTGGCCCTGCCCCAGGGGTGTCATTGTTTTTAACTATATGTGTATAGTAAAAACCTTAAAAAATCTTCTTTTAAAAAACCCAATGAGCTAGAACTTAGATGTTTAGCATGAAACATCTTCTTATGGGTGTTTACCAAGTCTGTTCAAATAAACAAATAAAAGCCCTTGGGTAAAAATTGGCCCGGGGGTGGGGGGGGCCTATATACAGGTGAGCGACCTCAGGGCCATCATGGCCCTCTTGTTATCTCACCTGTCACAAATTGACATGGTGAGCTTTTGTGATCGCTTTTCGGACGTCGTCCGTAAACATTTGATTTAAAAGACATCTCATAAACCGCTTAGCCAATTTCATTTACAGGAATGTTCCTGGTAGTTGGTAGTCACCTTTCAAAATTGTTCAAAAAATTAATTCCATGCAGAACTCTGGTTGCTATGGCAATCAAAAGAAAAAATACTTAAAAAAAATCTTCTTTAAAAAAAAACGCTACTTGGCATGAAACATTTTCTAGTGAGTGTCTACCAAGTTTGTTCAAATAAAAGCCATAGGATCAAAATTGAAGAATGAGGGAAAATGGGTTAATATGTGCTGTTGATTGTTTTAAGATAGGTATATTTGGCGTTGTCATGGCCCCTTGGGGCGTGCACTGCCCATACACAGGTGAACCTGAACTTTGCCTCATATTGCCATTATATGTAAAAGTTCCAGGATTGATAAAGTTCTGACCTGTATATGCGCTGCTAAAATGTCCATTTATAGTCCCATTTAATATCCCACCCGTCGCTGGTGACGTTTTGTTAGAAGCCATATTTTGTCTCTTATTATTAATACACTCTTTGTTGTCAGGTGAACTCTTACTCTTTTCACGTTTATTAGCCATATATTTCAAATTAAAGAATCAAAAATAGCTCATTTTACATCCACAATAGTTGAATATAACACAAATGGGATTTCAATATTTTCTAACACTTAATAATGTCCAAATAAGTCCAAATATATTGATATTTTTCGAGCCTTTTCAAAAAAACACCGTCATACTCACACATGCACAAACAACAGAAATATGGTTACCATGGTAACCAAAAGGAATTATAAGAATAAACTTAAATATTCTTGTAAAGACCCACAAGGCCTAGAGAATAAATATTTTGCATAAGGCATTGTCTGGTAGACCTCTTTAATATTAAGATCATTCAAATTATAGCCATGTGTCATAATTGGCCCTGCCTCGTGGGTCATTGTTTTTCACTTTTTTGCTCACCTGTCACATAGTGACATGGTGAGCTTTTGTGATCGCTTTTCGTCCGTCCGTCGTCCGTAAACTTTTACTTTAAACGACATCTCCTCATAAATCGCTTAGCCAGTTTCATTTACAGGAATGTTCCTTTGGTAATCACTTTTCAAAATTGTTCAAAAATTTAATTCCATGTAGATCTCTGGTTGCCATGGCACTCAAAAGAAAAAAATCTTCTTTTAAAAAACCCAAACAGCTAGAGCTTAGATATTTGGCATGCAACATTTTCTAGTGAGTGTTTACCAAGTTTGTTCAAGTTAAAGCCATAGGATCAAAATTGGTCCCGCCCCAGGGAGTCATTGTTTTTCATATATGTATATAGTAAAAAATTAAAAACTCATCTTTTAAAGAACCCTTAGAGCTAGATCTTAGATATTTAGCATGAAACATCTTCTAATGGGTGTCTACCAAGTTTGTTCCAATTAAAGCTCTGGGGTCAAAATTTGCTCCGCCCCAGGGGGTCATTGTTTTTTTCTATAAACGTGTTAAGAGAAATCTTAAAAAATCTTCTTTTAAAAACCGAAAAAGCTAGTGCTAGTGTATTTAGCATGAAACAATTTTAGTGAGTGACTACCAAGTTTGTTTAAATAAAAGCCTAAGGGTCAAAATTGGCTCCGGGGGGTCATTGAACTAATGATTTAACACATGCACTATTTCAGATACATAAAGAGAGAAATAATTATCCCTAAAGAAAGCCCAACAAGACAAAATTGAAAATGTTGCAGGCTCGGTTTGATTGAGCCTGTTCATGGACGGTAATGGAATGTTCAAGTTACCATCCACACCCCATAGCACCGTCTTAAGCAGAATTCAACATTTAATGATTGTAATGGTGAAATTTTGAATTTAGAAACATCTGCAGATGTGTTCATACTGCGGTCATCATGGGACCTTCAATGTATCACTTTCGTGCCATTCCACGAAAAGCGGCGTATTGTCCCCAAGTAAAAGAAAGTGTGTGCCCTAAACGAGAAAACAATGGGCGGAACTAAATAAAATGAAATTTTGAAAGGGGATCAGAAACCTGCATATCACAGATATGACGTCAAAAGACAAATTTAAGAAGCAGACAACATACCCTAAGGGTAATTCAACATTATTTATGCAGAAATATTGGAACCACCCAACTAAAAAAATGCCAAAAATAAGAACTAAAAGTACCGCAAACTAAACAATAATGTCGTGCTGAACGATCTTTAAAGATCGGAAATATAACATTCATGATTTAATGTACGGGGCGACCTTTTACAGCCTCCACACGGCACAATCAACGCTGATGTGACGATAAAATTGAGCGAAATAAGAATCCCTAAAGAAAGTCCAACAAGAAAATAAAAATGAAAATGTTGCAGGCTCGGTTTGATTGAGCCTGTTCAATATGAATATTATGAAATATAAACTTTCTGATATCAGTTTAAGATCTAAATTTTATATCTGCTTTTGTATATAGTTTACAATATTACTTGTTCCTTGTTATGGAGAGTTATGGAAAGTTTCCATATACAGGTGAGCATTTTCAGGGGTATCATGGCCCTCTTGTTATATGCAGTAAAAACCTGACAATTTTCTTATTTTAAAGTACAAGGCTTAGAGATTTGATATATGCTATCATCTGTAGGTACTCTCTCAAAGTTGTTCAAACTGCTGGTGGGATTTAAATGCCGCTATTTTATCTTTGGAGTACATACTTGGGAGACATGTTTTTGCGACAAAACACTTTCTGATTTTCTTCTCTTTAACTGGCTTTAGTATATTATAAATGAATGGATTAGGTATTTAGACACAATATTGTCAAGATTTCGCAGGTTAAACTGCTGGCAGGATTTCGACATTACCTTACAGGAGGGATCAGTACAGTACAGTACATATTTGTACATATCGCGGGCACGTCCTGCTTCGCTGCACAAAGTGGCGAACAGAGCTGAAAATAAAAACATCTTGTTCCACTTTCAGAGGTCAAACTGCTGGCGGGATTTCAATGAATCTTCACAGAAATGATCAGTACCATCCCCATTTGTGAATATCGCCTGTTCGTCCAGCCCTTCTGCACAAAATGTCTGCCAGAGTTGTGAATAGAAAAAAAATCCCCAAAAGATATAAAAAATGCAGTCGGGATTTAGACATACCTTCACAAGAGAGACCTGGACCATACCTTGTTGTTTATATCGCAGGCACGTCTACTTCGCTGCACAAAATTGCCGCCAGAGCTTAAAATAGACATATTTTGCCCAGAATTCACAGATCAAGCTTCATGCGGGATTTGACGAATTTTTAATAAATTGATCAGACCATACCAAGTTGTGCATACCATTGGCATGTTTCGCTAGCTTAACATAATGACTGCCAGAGCTTTTATAGAGCAATATTGTTCAGAATCAGTACAAAAAAACCAAGTCCGAAGCGTAACGTCTACATGCATAGCGAGGCGAGTGTCGCGCGAAAATTCAGGTGTTTGTGGCAAAGGTCAATGTCTGACTTTAGTGTCAAAGGTCAAATAACAAATTGAAACATTTATACATGGATTTTAATATTACTAGGAACAAATATTCTTCAAGGTGAGTTCAGTTGTCTTGCGCAAAATAAAGTTCAAGGTCCCAAAAGGTCAAAGGTGCGTCCAGACTTGCCAATGTCATAACTTCTTTTTCGAGCCGTGAGTAATTTTAAACAATTCGAGTTTTTAGGCACATATTTTCATCATGAGACTTGTGTGATGCACATGAACCAGGTCCCCGGCTCAGAGATCAAGATAACCTAAGATGATATCCTTGGGTATAAAGAGGATGTGTTGCGCACATCTCACCGTTATTATACATCTTTCTCCTTGATCTGAAGCTTAAAGGTTCAGGATCTGAAGCTTGAATTAAGACGAGCTAGCTCGACATTCTGCCCTTAGGCATGTCTTGTTTCATCGTGCAATGAATTTTGAAATTACTTGGTACAAATGTTAACAATAATGGACGACATGTCATGCGTTACACCCGGACCCCTACATTCAAAGTCATGGTGACATTTTTGGGTAAAATCTTAATACTGTCTTTCATATGGTATATTTTATTGTACGGTGGCACAAAGGTGAGATGTGTGTTTTTTATTTATCTCGTGGCCACGAGATACTATGTCGTGGCCACGAGTTACTAAGTCGTGGCCACGAGATAGCTAAGTCGTGGCCTTAAGATACTATGTCGACCAGTTCAGAAAAAAACAACCTATTTCTCCTAATATTTTGAAAAGATTATTATGTTCTTTTGCTTCTGAGAATTGTTCTCTGGGAAATTTGAGAATAGTTATCTTGTGTATTTTGTGTTACGCTGGTTTTTTACGAATAAGTGAAGCCTTAGTTTTAAAACGGTCTGATGTTATTTTTTTTTTATTCTTATTGTTCTTTACACAAAGAAAAGTCTAAAACTGACGTTTATAGAGATGGTCAGAATGTACTCATTGCTAAAACAGGAAACACATCATGTCCTGTAACTCTTTTGCAAAGATATTTACACGCTGCGATGATTTCTGATGAATCTAATGAACACATTTTAGACCTATTCTCTCTGATATATTGAGAAATCCACCAAATAAGCCTTTATCATATACTAGAACTAGGGGAGTATTGAAAGACATGTCAACTAGATTAGGATTAGATTAGTATAAAGAGATAGAGGCCACGACTTAGCTATCTCATGCCACGACTTAGTAACTCGTGGCCACGACTTAGTAACTCGTGGCCACGACAAAGTATCATGTGCGCAAGAGATAAATAAAAAAACACACACATGTCATCTTTGTTCCACTGTTGTTTTGAGTATTCTTGTAAAGAGTATTTCCTTAAAAGAAACTAGTTAAAAATACACACATGATCCTGCACATAAAGAAGTATATCTATTCTTAAATGTGTAACAAAATATACTTGAGTAATAAATAGTTTTATCCTTTTTTCATTGTCAAGTTCCTTGAAAATTGTATACCTTAAGGCCATGATAAATACATTTTGAGGATTTATTTTCATGGCGGATTGCAGTAAGAAGGAATACAGTCACAATATTAAACATTAATAGGATAAGCGATCAATTTCCTTACCCATGAAAGCATGTCGTTATATCAAATACATAATCAAGGAATATACTTCATTTCGTCTAAATTAAGGCGGACCCTTGAATATTTTCTTAAACGTGTGCCTACTTTGCGGGCAAAAACTTTACATTTTTAAGGAGAGCCATATACGAAACAGAATTTCTTCTGATAATAAAATTATTTTATTATAATTTTATAGTTTCAAGAGATTATCAGGAGAATGACTGCCTTGATGCTATTTAATCTAAGGAAAGATTTAGCAATAAAAACTAGAACCAATTTCCAAGATATGAAGGCTGGGCAGCACCGCCTGACTTTAAATTGAAATATTCTCATTTGGAAAACTAGCGTGCAATTGTTTAGTTAGCACTATTTTTAGGTATCTTTTTTATCATTTTCTATCTCAAATTCATATATACATTTAAACAACAAACTCTGATTATTATTTACACCCAAAACAAACACACATCATTTATCAACTACTTATATGAAATATCTTTTCCCTTACGTCTCTAAACCACTTATGATTAAACGAAACAATAAAATCGCCACAAAATGAAGAACATAAAATGAATATTTTTACAACTCTAAGATACAGTATAAACCACAAACAGTCAACCAACATCAGAAAAAAAAACTTAAACTAAAGCACCCAATATTTACAAATATCTTCAAAAACAAAGCATCAACTAATAAAATCTTGACAAGACAAAATCACTCCAAACATTCAACCAATATCAACCAAATATTTCTTACCAAACAGATATAACTCAACAACCAAAACAACTAATTACAGACGTGCACGCGGCGTGTAGTAGATAATGCATTTGTCCTTACAGCAATGGGGAAAATTTTAGACTTGATTTTGTGTATGTTTTTTGTTTTAACAAAATCACACTGTTTTCAATTTTTCCAATACAAATAGCTTTTTTGACATTTACCTTACTTTAGTAACATGCATTATTATTGATATAAATATTTTCTAAATGTATTATATAGTTATGTTGAAGTGAAAAAATTAGCTACATTAGATTTCTAATAATACATATTTCGTTTTATTGAGAAAAATAAAGCTTCTGTTATAGGCTTTCTCTAAGATCAACCAGCTTTCCGAAATTGATAAAAAATGAATCATATTGAATATGTAACATATATACACGGACCGTGAGAAAATATGTACAAAATAAACTGCAGAAATAATTACTGATTTAGAAATGTTGATGCATGACAATTTAGCGTAATTAAGAATGTGTATTCAAAATCACTTATTTCGCG
>NW_026854422.1:0-119488 GCF_026571515.1 Ruditapes philippinarum | reverse complement strand
TTTCCATTTGTATTGTATTTCTGTTGTGAAGTGCAACATTAATAATCGTGGATTTTAGTAACAGGGCACTGACATTACATTATTTCAATCTTCTTATTTTAACAAAGCAACAATTAAGCTTATTAGAGGACTCAGTCACACTCGATGCTTAAGTTTGGACTCCACAATCCTTGATGAATTTTATACTGTCTTCAGTTTAACCCTTTACCTCATGAGCATATTGTGGAAATTGGCCGTTTTCATTGAAAAGCCTCCTGTTACAAGTACATCGAAACTGATTTCAAAGTGCTGCAACTTCTCAATGGATTAAGATGGAGTAAAAGGCTTTTCAGCGTTGGTTACACGTTACCTTACAATCGACCTGAGGTCATTTTTAGCCTGTCACATGTCTTAGCCTGTCACATGTCCAAAATTTTCTTGGCGATGAAAGGGGCTGCCGTCCCCTTCAAACCCCCAAAACAGAAGGAGGCACATCCCCCTTCTGGCACCCCCTTATGTACCTTTTTTTGATAGGGTCGGCGCCGAAAAAGTGATCACTTTTTTAACAACATTTCCAAAACGAAAAACAGTGTTTGGGGTCTAAAATAGGGAAATTTTTCATTGTTTGAGGCCTCAGAAAAGCCGCCAAAACACGTCTATATGAGGTAAAGGGCTAATATCAACATCCAAGGGTCTATTCTGAGTAAACAGAAAAGTAAAAATACACTTACATTTTATCAAAAGTCTTTCCAATTTTATAATATACTTCGAAGGAACGATAAACAACTCACGTGGCCCAAGGACATTTCTGTTAATATATCCATCGAAATTCACCTATTATAATCAATTTATAAAAAGAGTAGGGCAGTCAGTGTATATTTTAGGCAGATGTATATTTTGTCCGAAACATTTTACATTATCAACTATTGGTCAATCACCATTACAACAGTCAATCTTTTGAAATATATAGTCAATTCAGGTCAACTGGACAATGAAAACAATAAGCATAAAGTCACTTTAATATCAAATATCTAAATGACAAACTAATAACGTGTTTTAAACACATTAATATTTATGTCAAAATACTTTAAGTGGGATGTTCATTTTTGTTGTTGTCGAAATGAGGTCATAAAAAATTCACTTTGATTTATAATTGTCATCGAACAACATTTGATAATGAAAAATGTTTAAGGTATGACCCACGTAATGCATTTCCTCCACTTTGATGTGTATTCAAATAGGCTAGAACTACTGTCAATTGCACTGAAATTGAGGGGCACTGGTTCAAGCCCTAGAAGGGGCAACATTTTTTCTTCCCTTTTTTAAACATTATTTATGTGTTTCTCGGATCACTGTTGATAGGTAAAAAGTATTCATTTTAATTATAAAAAAAATTTACGTATTTTTTTTGGCTAAATCATGCCAAATTTATTATCAAATATGGTACCCGATATTTTCAAAGTCTAATAAAGTAAAATCTAGAAAAACAATTTAGGCAAACTTTGAAAACAGCCCTTCATTTTGATAAATTTTAGGGATATTATGAATATGGCCCGCCAAATAGGAATATGGTCAAACAACTATTTTAAATGGGTGGGGTAGGGTAACATTTCCATACATAATTAAAACAATTTGGTAGAAACAATAGTTTTGCTTGTGCCATTTGTTAGCTGAATGCTTTTATTTGTTTCTTAACAATGTTCAATTGGAAAACATTTTTTTATAGTTATAGATTATTTAAAGTTTCTCATTTCTGAAAAAAAAGCCCTTCTGATAGCCAAGTTTAAGTTAAGGAAAATCTCCAGAACTCGTAAACCATACGGTAAACTTTGTTTTAATTTTGCATACAGGTGTCCTTTAAGGTATATAACTGACATATGTTGTCAATTTTATAGTTCCTTATAGTGCCTGTTAGGGGGTTCATACCTTAAGGTAATGTATAACAACTGTTTTAAATATTAAAATACAGTCTTTTTATCAATTAAACGATAACGATACATTCCGAAGACTTTTTTAAAGTCACATGGGTTTATTCTGTAATATAAAAAACAGTTATGACAAAATCTAAACTTTTAGGTTATTTTGACTTTGGCCTGTCCTTCCAACGTTCACTCTTGGCGGGCATAATGTCAATCTAATAGATAATCAAACATAATTTCAGAGAGCTTCGGAACACTGATAGTTTCTAAAATTATCTAAATTTTGATGTTTTAAAAAATCTAGATTAAAAAGTATAACAAAAAAAAAAGAGAGAAAAAAACAACAAAAAAGAAGAAAAACAGAACAACGTTACTTTTTGGCTGTCAGATCTGTAACATTATAATCAGATTACATGTTAAATACATTATACTGTAAGAGGGTAAAAGTGGCGAAAAGTTTTATCAAAGTAAGATATTTCCTTTTAGTGGAATTAAAATGAGTAAGAGTTCCTTAAAGATTACATCTTGATTATTAATCAAGATTGCATCTTCTCTTATGTCACGTAGGAATGCTGGCCATTTCTTCTTCACACCAGGTCCCAACACATCTCATTACACTAGGTTATTCGTGCTAAAGCCGTTTGAATAATACATTATAACCGGGGAATAAACGTTAAACAATGTAAACGATAGTGTTGTGAAAGTACTTACTAATTAATAGCTTTGTAGTACATCTCATCAATCGCATAATCATCTTAAGAATCATTAATTATTAATGTTTCTCGGCTGGATTAAGTAGGTCAAATATACTTGGTGGTCCTTGGCAAACATCAATATACTGATTAAAGAGAATGTTTGTTGTACTACAAATACCATTAGTGTCACATTCTGCTGTTTAATGTTTGTTCCGTTGAAAAGAAAGGTTCAAAAACCGTATTTGTAATTTTCTAGATTAAGTCAGAAAACATTTGAAAGAACGTATCATGATTACAGAAGTCTTGGATTTGAGTACCGCTAAAGCCGGTGCTAGTGGGCATGGCGGTGTTGCATGTTTTTCACTATCCCTCTTATACAGACTTAATTAAACCGAGTCTACAGTTTTCATATATCTTCTAGATAACATCTAGCTGGGGTTTTTACTTACACCATGAAGTGGATTGGATCATCATTGTTGTGTATGAAACCTAGTCTGGAGTTGGCTTACTTATAAGTATTTCCATTGCTTTGGCACTTAGTACACTTAGACTTAGAATACTAAAGTAATACGCCATGGGTTTTTTGGGGGAAGTGGTTGTATTTTCTATATAAATTATTGTTTTTACCACAATGTCAACATTATTAACTTCCAATTTTTGAAGAACACTTGATTTCTCAGAAAAGTTACAATGAATATATACACATTTAAATTAACTTTACACATATTTCATGTCATGAAATGTCAGTAAATATCAGTAAACGTTAACGCAATCCCGTAAGGTGTGGTTCAACGTATGCAGAATGAATAAATTGCCTTTTAATGGAAATAAGTTGACATTTAAAAGAACTTCTTTTATAGCTTTTATTCAGATATAGATTATGCTTTTTAAAACATTTACTGATATGCAGTAAAAAAAGAGTTTACAAACACTTCAGTAAAATGTGAAACAAAAAGACACAACTTGGCCAAAATTTAGAAAGAAACTCCAAGATATAAAAAAAAGACAAAACATGTAAATTAAAATGTCGAATAAGCAAAATTGATAATTTTTTTGCATGTCAAATAGAGAAAAACGGAATGCGTTTTTTTTGTTTTTTGTTTTGTTTTTCTTTGCAAGGTTATAAACGTGCAATAATAAACTAGACAAACAAATGTATTGAATATATTCTTCATTTAAGAATATTTTTTGAGAAATAACAAATTTATTATTCACAGACACTTCAATAAAGGCGTTCATGATGAACTTTTCTGTGCCGCAATTTACTATCATCATAAACATGCATGAAATTGATATCTTTCAAACACTATTTGCTCTGAAACAATATATCCAAATATATTTGTAATTTTAGTACTAACACAATGCATTTAATGATAAAAATGTGTGAGTCATAAGCATGACCAAAAGTAGCATATAACTTACAATTGTTTACCGTTAATATTTCTTAACATAATCTAAGAATGTAATGAGTTCAGCTTCATATTGATTGTTGTTTTTTTCTCAAATATGTTTATTTATTTTGTTTAACTCTTTTGTCACTGGTTTTCAATTCTTCACAAAGTCAGTTATTTTCATGGACGGTAGTTGTAATTTAATCTACTATCCACGCCCCCTAGCTCCGGCTTAAGCAGAATTCAACAACTAGCAGTTATTGGTAAAATTTTGAAATATCCGCAGATGTGTTCATATGTCGGTTATCATTAAACCTTCAATGTGACACGGAAGTGCCATTCAAGTCTAATTTAATTAATTAATTAATTAATTAACTGAAACGGGTTTATATAACACATTAGCAGTTGTTACAAGATTAAAGATAACATTGCATTGCTGCTTACCTAATGCAATACGTTGCAGTATCACTTTAAAATCAAATAGACTGAATAATGACTGCACGTTTTACAACATAGTAACATAGTAAAATACAACAGACATAACATGACCTAATTTAGAGACTTCCATTTACAAATAAGCTTTACTTCTTTGGCACTGTTGGAAAAAAACGTATAACAGAGTGAATGAGTATTTTGGATGGAAGTCAAAATACTACTTTGTTGTTTGTTTTTTTGCCTTAACGAGACATTATTGCACATTCAAAACAAATTTCTTCCGTTGTTTAACATCTAATATGGTCTAAATTTTTCATTATTTAAAACAATATAAAACACATGTTTGATATTTCTAAAGAATTGAACAAATGAATTTCTTAGGGCGTGTGTGCCTTTGATATTCACATTGAAAAGTAATGTTGAAGCAATGTAGTCATAGTCAACCAAACGTGTTGCATATGGCAATGACATCGTGCATTCATTAAATTGAAATAAAATGATCTTTCGCAGGAGAGTCTCTAATGTTTCTATACTACTCTAGTAATGTCATTACTTGTATTGCCATACATGCTGGTATATTCCATATATACCAGATTCACTGGTATCCATTGCGGACAGAGAATTGTGTCTTCTGTGGCAAACAAACTTCTGTTTACTATGTATAACGCTACGTGCCGATTTTCATTGTAAATATTTAAATGTTTGTACAAACAAAACCTTTACCATTGATACAAGACAATATGCAAATGTCATTTCCTCGCCTTATCTGGAACCTTTGTTGTCAATCTTTAGAAAAACATACTTGTCTGGAAACCTGGTCGTTTTTTGTCTTCTGTCTGTCAAAACAGTGTTAGTTGTCATAACACTAACAGTTGATGTGTCGTGAATATTGTGATGAATCCGAAGACGATTTGTTGTATTGATTCTTTAACACAATTAGAATAAAAAGACTCTTTGGTCAAAGAGCTAGTTTAGGAATAATTTATAACACATGCATGCCATTTATAATAATGCATGTTATACATTTGTGTTGTTATGATAAACAGACTTGGAGTTGAGAACATTAAGATGTTAAAACAACCTATTGATAATAATTATAATTTATTGTTCTTAATACACTGTCTTCCATAGATTCTACATACATCTATACTTAAGGACAATGAAAACGCACGCCAGCACTATATGCATTTTATTACATGAAAACAAAACACTAACGAATCCATTAGATATATATCATAACTTCAATACAAAAAGCAAACTTAACTACTGAAAATAATTCAAAATGTTTAAAATCAAATGTACACCAGTAAATCGAAGAACCTTAGGTGAAAATCCCAAAATCACACTTTTTCATCACAGTAATGCAAACTTAACAAAGGCAAAAACCAAAATGAAAATCCAAAACAAAGTCACTCATAAATGTCTATTCGTAATGTCACCGTCGGGATCTTTAGAAACGACAATGTCCTCCATCAGCGTCTCTTACAGATGTACATCGTCGCCTCATAGACCTTACGGTGCGGATAGTCGCCTGTGGAATCTGACGCCATTCGGCCTGTAGTGTAGTGCGAAAACGCTGGTGAAGCCGAGAAATTGTAGACCGATGGACACCAAAACGGTTGGCGCTTTGATAATACAAAATTTGATTGTAAGATAGACCAGACTGAATCTGTCCTAAATCTACCCAGCGGTTAATTCTTTGTAGAACAATTGCATACAATTTGCTAGCAAATTGTCAGTATTGTTTGAAATAAAGCACCTTTAATAGAGGAAAAGTGTGTATATGCAATTTCAATGTGAGTTTTTACGATTTCTAAAACTGACCATTGGCATAGTTTAATATTCATTTTCATAAAAATTTTAATTGCTCATTTGTGTCTAACATTTCCAGAAAGGTATGAAAAACACGTTAATAATTAACAGATTAAGAAAATAAATAATTTCATTTCATAAAGTAACCATGAATTGATTAAATCTGTTTTCTGTTGTGATCTTATCACAATCAGCCAAAAGTGTTACTTTTGATTTTTCGGGTACTGTCATGCGATAACTTCATTAAAATGCAATCATTTTTCATAACTTTGGTATCTAAATGACCGAAATGCATTCGGTTTTATGTAACTGTGAAACAATATTTAAAAGAAATATATTTTCCTCGTTAAAATGCAATTATCCCTACCGTGCGTTTTCATTGTCCTTAAGTATAGTTCAGTACAAATAAAGTTACAGCAATACTCCACTGTGGATTTTTATCATGTCGTGACTTGAATTTTATAAATTAATATTTCATTTAGGACTAGGCCAAAAAATCTCAAAATTTACAAAATTTCAGCACATTCTCACACTCCGTTTTTTCAAGATTAAATATTGTAATTGTAAAAAAGGACCTAAAATAAAAGTGCAGTAATGGTTTTAACTAAAATTCGACAAAAATAGCATAAAAATACGATTTACCATTTATTTCTGAGTAATATTATTAATTATCTTTTGTATATCTTTCTTTTGATGTGCCCCTGGTGATCTTTATAAGAAATTCAATTTTTTGGATTTCAGTGGAGTTCCTTTAAGGATGCCTTGATAAATTCACATGAAAGTAAAACAATGCAAACGATTCTGTAGAAGAATACTTTCTTATATGTTGCACGTACATCGAATTAATCCTAAACTAATTAATATGTAACGACATTAATCATGTATGTCTCTTAGGAAGAATAAAACGTCTCATCTATTTCAAATAGGTCACAATAGTCACGTAGGTCCTTGGAGCACTTAGAAGACATCTGATAGTTGACATCATTTAGATGCATACAATGAAATTAAAATATAATTCATACGATAACAAAAAAATAATATGTTGGTACAAATGTAACTGAATCATTATTTTTGATATTATTAGTAAGATAAGTAAGATGCCAATAGCATATAAGTAATAAAACGACTGATAAAAAATTGATTCCTTTAAAACGTGGTAACGTATGCCCTGTATATAAATGAGTGTAAAACATCAGTGTCATTTTTATTGAAATAATGTGCATTTTAATTCAAATTCATAATTATATAAATGATGAATGTGTTTTTAATAGAAATGTCATTAATCAAATCTATGAAAAGATAATTGACCTTTATTTGCACTGGCGGTAGAAGTATTCACATCATACAAATACCCTGATGAAAGCTATTTGGCGATGCAAAAGCCATGAGAGTATCATATTGAGAACATTGCGATCAAACAATATTATTTGTAAATGAAATTCAGTCGCTTAGTTTAATTATCAATTTATAAGGCTATCCACATATTGCGTGTATAACACAAAAGAGGTATCATTTTCAAAAACATATATAAAACATGCACAATTCAAATATATAAATTGAAGGCAAACACCAGTTTGTTTATGTTTATCTGCGGCAATATCAATTCACTTTTTTCATTTTTGTTTTGTTATTGTATTTGTTTTCATTTTTGTTGTTGTTGATATTTCTTGTTTATTACGAGTTCGGTGTATATTGTCATCAAAGGGTTTTTATTTCATTTTAGTTTTTTATTGACAAGTAAACGAAACGAAATATTTCTTTGTTCACGAACCAAATATTGTTTGACTGTCCCATTGTATGTGCTTCTTATGATACACTTTTGTAATAAAACTGAACTGTGTACCAAAGCTGTTTAAATTTGTTTGTATCTGAATTTGCTGTCTTATAATGCGTCTCCGTTTTTTATTTGCCTATTTACGAATATTGTCTTTATAGCTATCTAAAATATTGATATTTTACATATGTTTCTTTTTGTAACTCCTACTTATCAAATTGGATATTATTGCAGGGCTTTATTTTAATAACCTTTATTACATGTTTTTAGTGGGTTATAGAAATAAATGTATATCTGTGAATTATAAACTGATAATTTCACTGTTTGAAACGATGAAAATATCAATTTGATATTTTTCACTGTACAGTTATGAATTTAAGCCCGTTACGTTGTTTCGGCGAAATGGCGTCGTAAATGACGTCACGTTGTATTATTATTTCATTTTGTACTAGGTTTAAATGTCTTTTTAAACGCTTCTTTGCATATAATAAAAAATGTTTAGTTTAGTGTAAGATGGAAATATATTTCACCTAGTGAACACCTAAAGTTCATATGTACATACCTTTTGGTGCTCACTCTATGAAATATATTCCAATCTTACTTGCACTAAACAAATATCCTCTATATCAATAGGGGGCAAGGTACCTAAAAATGAATAATTTTTTATTTCAGTGAGACCAGAAACACAATTCCAAATATTTCAAAATCTGTTTCACAGACAGATAACCAGTTGCACAGCATTATTCAATGATATATGGCATACATTGAAGAAAATAATAGTTTGCATGCATTGCTCCTTCAAAAAATGAATGACAGCAATTTATATTTACCCCCACCCAGCCAAAATCACACCTTAAATATACCAGCATGGTTTGTTGTTGTTGATTCCACTTTTGTTGTTTTGGTTGTTGATGTCACTGTTGTTGTTTTTTTTGTATTGTAGCATACGCAAGTTGACAAACATTTGTAGGTTGGTGACACATTTTTTTTTCTATTTTTCTTTCTCTTACAACAAACATAGATTCACAGAGTGACATACATGCAAACACTTGCAACAATTCATCAAAAATTCATATGTTTACTAACCTTTCTTGATAACGAGTTTGTCTGAAAAGTGGGTTGATTACTTTGTGTAAAAAGCAATTTCAGTTTTGCATTGCAATATTGGGTGTTAATTTGATATAATTGATAAAAGTTGATGCGTTCGTTAATTGAAAACAGAAAATGTTTCGGGTTTCATATATAATTCAAACAGTTCACAAAATATTTTTGTTTTGCATCGATAAACAAACACCATTTTCGTATAATCATGACCAGTTCGTAATTACCAAATATTGTGATTGTCAGTCACTGTTACAATTCACACACACAAAAAATAATTGAAAGCCTCATTAAGATTGCATGTATTCGGTATTGATAGTTTGTTTGTTTGCCTAGTATTTGCTACATGTGTTTTATAACAGCACGTAAATACCCACTAAGTCTTACAATAAAAATTCATTTAATTCCAAATAGATTAATTTTTGAAATCTTGTTATCAAAATGTTACCATACAGCTAAGTCATCTTTTGTTTCTTTTGCGTTATTACTGGAAGTACAGTTATAGTGATTTCGTATTTTGTATTGAAGTCGAAATACCGCTTTGTTTTACATTTTGTTATTTTTATCAAGTGATATGAATCTGAAATGTTTTATATCCATTATCACAAGTTTAAACAAACAGACATGTTTGCCCTTCATAGAAAATAATTTCTGAGACTTTAATAAAAGCAACAAAAACAATGAATATTTCAAACATTTCATCTACATGATCTATTAAAGAGCATGATTATCTTCCAAATGAACTTTTTGAAATGACTTATTTGTTCGTGGTACAGCACATCATAAGTTTCCTCTTAAGATCCGACAAATCATGATTGTTTAAACATTAAAAGCTTTCATAAAAAACTTTACTTTTTATAGCGAAACTACTAAAGTTCAAACATATTGAGGAACAAAAAGGCTTGTAATACAAAATGAGCTATTCAGTTATAACATCTACATGTAAAGGGAGACGTTCTTCGCAGATATACTTTAACTGTGGCTTATTGAAGTAGCCTCCCTTGCTTTTATAATTCAATTTTTCTATTTGAAATTGACAACTAATTTGTTGTTTCTTTTTTGTAGGTTATAATTGTTGTCCTCAATTTTCAGTTTCGTTTCATCATTAACAAATATCATTAATAAATAATTATACATTTAAACAGCAACAAATAAATGCTTTTCATATCATATTCTATCTTTTAAATATTTTTTTCTTTGTCATTTTGCTTTTATTTATTTTTCACCGTCTCAAATTTCAAATGGCAATACTGAATTTATTATGTCCAAAAATTCAATTTTGTAAAATGACAAAAAACCACATAAATTATATAAAATACAAGAGAAATTAAGCTATTTGGTTACCAGACGAAATGCAACAAAATAAAAGAAGTTTCCTTCTCTGTACAAGTTCCTTGAATAAAACATTCCGCTGGTCTTTAATGATCATTGATCATTGTGATACTTTGTTCAATTGTTTGAAGATTCAATACTGCCGCAGCCGGTGCTACGAGGCTATAAAGTTATTTGCCTATGTATCACTTAGCATTTATCTATTGTTAATATAATGCAGTTTTGTAATATTAAGTTGTTTTTAGTATGTAAGAATTTTGTTTAAAATATTAACAAGTGACTTAATACGATTCCTCTGAGGATTTTGATATGAATTCGTGGAAATATCCTTTTCGTGATTAATAGTTTATTTGATGTAGGTCTAAATTAATAACTTGTGTGTGATCATTTGCTCTCGATGAGAAATTAACATTGTGAAAAGTGACCCAAAATTTAAAAGCGCTATAACTGGTTTTTCACTCAATAAGTTATGAAAAGAAAGATTTACGATTTATCTTTAGCATATACTACTGTTTAAGTGTCTCAGACGATGTTTTAAAGGGCTTCTAGATATTAGAGGAGTTTCTTTAACTACATGATTCACGCATTATAAAATGGTCTTTTAGTTATTTTATGTACTCACTACAAAATTAATACGATATGGTTGTGAGAATTCATTTTGTTCACTAGTAAAAGCAAATCGCCTTTAAAATGAATATGCTCGTTTTCATGTATAATCTAGTGATAAAGTTTAATGTTTAAGCATATGAAGTGTTTTACATCACTCTGAAAACAACTTATCAGCCCTTATATCCCTTTAATTCCCCTATGTGCCCGTTTTAGTTAATATTATTTCACATTACATTTCACCCTTATGTCCGCTCTAGGTTTTTTGAGTGTGTCGGGGGCCGCGTCCTGTGAACGTTGCCTTTGCCTTGTTGATCTTTATTCTTGTTTTTTTATCACACAATGTTTATCAACCTCCGACGTGTCGATGGTTTTAACCCCTCCTTATCAAGAAGTTTGTTGTTTATTTCATAATTCACATATACATTATATTTTACATTTATTATGTAAAAGAGAATACATATGTAATTAAATTTTATCAAACAGACAGCAAACTCGTTGATAAAAAATGGTTTAAACCCTCGACACGTCGGAAGTTGATAAATTTTGTGAAATAGACAGTTATTTATGAAGTGTTTATAATATTTATTACATTAAACAAATTGATCTAACAGTATTATGATTTTTATTTCATTTGTATGTTAGGCGTGGGAAATATGTTAACATATTATTTATTATACCAGGGTTTGTTTTAGTTGTTTCAGAACAACAATCAAAGATGTCTTAACATAAGATCAAAGATAAACACTCTGTCTGTCGGTGTTTTATTACGAAAAGGTCTGCTAAAATGAGCTTGCACTCATTTATCTTCATGCTGAGCGAATTTATCTGCTTATTCCATCACTTGATCGCTTGTAAACAAATTGGAAAACATAATTAAAATGTTAGTTTCTGTTCTGTTAACATTCATTTGTAGGAATTTCAATTTAATTTTTTTTTTTTGCAATTGAGCAAAATTTAATAAAATATTTTACGCTACTTTGTTTTTCAAATAAATAGTGCAGCTAAAAAAACTATGAAATACTAGATCAACAAGGAAGGGATGCATTCAATGAACACATCCCCAACACAGGACCACTGACATGAAGCCCAGCCGGAGACCAAACAAGACAGGGCACAAGGGCAAACAAACGGAAGGGTTGCAATCACAAACCATCCAAAATTTAGGAAATAGTTTACTTTCAATTCTGTATCATCAGTCCAAATCAAATTCAAAGTAAAGTGTATATATGTACCAATGTGCTGAGAAACAGAATTGGACTGATCGATGAAACTTTTATAGCTTCACTGATTATTGAACCATCCTCCGTTGTATATTCTTTACGTTGAGTTGTACTTGAAATGTAAATTGTAGTCGTATTTGAATGTGTACCACCCGTTGTTGTAACTGTGATTGTACTAGGTGTTGTTGATGATGTCACGGATTTACTGGTTGTTGTTGTTGCTGTTGTATTTTTCTGGGTCGTCATTAAGGTAGTACGTACGGATGTTGTCTCTGTTGAAGTAAAACTGTTGTAAAACTGTCCTAATGCTGTCAGGTTAGAGGAATCAGGTTCGAATAAGCTTACAGACGTAGGGATAAATCTCGTATGCGTCATCTCTGTCACGCGAGAAACAAACCATGCGTATCTGAAATTAGTTTGAAATACCGATTAAATTTACCTATTGAATGTGTTCAAAATACATTGTACCGATTAAATTTACCTATTGAATGTGTTTGAAATACTGATTACATTTACCTATTGAATGTGTATTGCTATTGACCAAATCAACATATTGTACAAGATATTGACAATATTTGAACATTGCTTAATATCTTACATGACAATGAAATAGTTATAACATTCGCGCTTATCTTTATTTATGTCAATATGTATATTGTACATTTTATGTTGAATGTTGCTCCAACATATGATTGTTTAAAAAATGTAAAAGCATTTTTTAACTGTTAGAATTACATTTTAACAAATATAAATGTTAGAATAATGAATATAGTTAACACTTATATTTTAGAAAAGGAACCATTATGTTGATGCAGTACCGGTAAATATTGCATATAAAAGTACTCAAAATTTGTATTTACCTAATAATAAACTCTGCTTTCTCAAGTCTTGGTAATAACTCTCGCATATATCTCAGTTGCCTTTTAGGGTCTGTTTTATATGGACATGCAAATTCGGTCAGCCATATTGTCCGATTGTATGTTTTGTACAAATCCTCTAGGAATTCCATTGTCTGATCAGCATTACAGAGATAGACATGAGTAGCCAGGTAGTCGACACGGCATCCATTACAACTTTTGAAAAACAGATCAAACCATTCCTTTGTGTCTCCGTTACAATTTGACCCACATGGAGCGGCTGCTGGACTTACAAGGGGTCTACCAGCAGCGAGTATTTCAACTTCCGGCCAATATCTTGCCGCATCCTCGGCTAAGATATTGGATTGCGCTTTATGATTAGGTTCATTGAATCCTAGAAGAAAGTCAGCTTCGTCGATTAAATAATAGTTTTGGAAATAGCTACCATATCCCCATGCCATGGGTACATGATTTTCGGCATGTTGGTCAACGTTTAGACAACCACTTTTAAGACGTAGGTTATCCAGGTTTGGTGCCCAATCGTACCTTAAATAATCGTTGTAACAATTAATTAACGTTCAATTGAAATAAATACATGAATAATAATCTATTAAATAATCCTTTGTATTTTGTTTAATTTATTGAAACCACGCGTTTGTTTTAATTACTTGGTATAAATAGTATAATAGTGTTATATACGAGTGTATATGAGCCGCGTCACGACAATACCAACATAATGGGTTTGTGACCAGCATGGACCCAGACCAGTCTGCGCATCCGCGCAATCTGATCAGGATCCATGCTGTTCGCTATTGGATTCTCTACTTGTAATAGAGTTTGTAAGCGGACAGCATGGATCCTGATCAGACTGCGCGGATGTGCAGGCTGGACTGGATGCATGCTGGTCGCAAACCCATTATATTGGTTTTGTCGTGACGCGGCTCATATGTTTATCTTTACACGGATACACATATTTAGAACTGCTTAATTGATGGGTTAACCACGTTATCAAGTCAAAAGATTTATCTTACTTAAGTTCCTGTTATACTTAATTTAAGTGGATTTTAAGCATGTTATATCATAAATGTGTAAAACTATGTGTATTGCATTTATATCAAAGTCTTCGCTTCTGAGTACTTCAATGATAATTATGGCATGCAATCATGGATGTAACACAACATAAACTTAAAAAAACTTAAAACGTTTAAACTTTAAAATTGACAAAAACTTTATGAAATTTAAACATGATAATTATATATTATTTTAATGATCGACAAACATCAAACATGCATTACATCTTTGCGTTTTAATACACTCTCTTGATTAAATAAGATGATAAAAAGATAAACTTACCACCAAACAACATTATCCAGTACTTTAAGATCATCACAAAGAAAGTTATTTGGGTTGATAGAAATTCCTTTTTTAACTGAGCCATGCACTATAACAGCAGCATAGTACAGGAGTAAAATTATTTCAAAATTCGAAACAAATTCCATCACCTCAAGTAAATGTTATTAACAACAATGTTATATTTCACTTTCGACATGGGGATTTTTGTGTGTCTTATGTTTAAACGATTAATTTGTGAGCATTTATTCAAACAGAGCGGAAAATACCTGATGTAATTAACTTACACATGTCAAAAATTCCGACTAGACTTATTAATTTAACAGACAATATAGCCGTTAATACAATTATGACATTTTATGTTACCGAAAAGTGACCTAGAAACAAAACTTTGCACTGTATAATATAAGTGGTTTCCGCTTCTCTATTTTAGTAGCCTATCTGAAAAAGTGAAAAATATATATGGTTTTCATATTGTTATTATCAACATTATAATATTGCATAAATATTATACGCAATTAGGTATAATATGGTGGCATATTTCTGCCACCAGATAACCTTATAACTAACTAGTTAATTAAGAGGTTAAATAGTTACGTAACTAGTTAACCTAATACCTAACTAGTTAATTAAGAGGTTAAATAGTTACGTAACTAGTTAACCTGATACCTAACTAGTTAATTAAGAGGTTAACTAGTTACGTAACTAGTTAACCTGATACCTAACTAGTTAATTAAGAGGTTAACTATTTACGTAACTAGTTAACCTGATAACTAACTAGTTTATTAAGAGGTTAACTAGTTACGTAACTAGTTAACCTCTTAATTAACTAGTTAGTTATATGGTTATCTGGTGGCAGAAATATGCCACCATATTTAAGTAATAGTAAATGAATTTTGAAGACATTGGCGCTGAATTTGAATACTTTGTCATAAGAGTAACCAAATGTAAACACAGACCTTATTTTGACTTTCATTCATTCTTGAATGTCATGATATTTGACGGTTAGTGATAGATTTTGTTTTGGGAAAATTAAAAGTAAACTTGTATTCTTAGATTTTATTAACTCACTTGTACAAACTCATTTAAGGCTTACTTATTAAAGAGTGTTTCGGATGGTATAACCAATCATGTGTCAGTGTCGCCGTTAAACCAACAGAAACAAACACATGTTCACAATTCTATTTCCGATGCAAAGTGCTTAATATGATGTTAAAGGGTACACTTATGACAGGCAAATATCCTTTCATTTTTAAGAAACAGAACAAAAAAAATATATATCTGAAAGCACACTTTCATGTTACGAACTTTTTGCTTATCATACCCAATATTATTTTATGAGTTGTCATGTAATTTATCTATTCGCCTGGCACAATAGGGAGAGTACCTGATTTGTTATCAAATGATTGATGGTTCGATCCCCAGGTTTAGGTTTAGCAAAATAACAAATTATCGTTAAAATCTGGTCTAATGGTCATTTGTATTTCATCGCTGATTTAGGAATCATACTGCATGAAAATCATACGGGATGAAAATAATACGGGATGAAAATCATACGGGATGAAAATCATACGGGATGAAAATAATACGGGATGAAAATCATATTGGGATAAGAAGAAGGTCACTTGGTTAGACGTTTGTGTTTACTGGTTTATTATCCAGAAACAAAAGCCGGTTAAGTGGACTGATCGCCGAAGTATGACCAAAAATGATTTGAAATCTGTGTACATACCAAACCAAAAAAGCAACTTTACTAAATGCAGTTTGAATGTACTTATTTATTCGTCTTTCAATCGACGCACGAATCGAATCGAAGTCGCTTGAAATGTGTGGTAAACCTTTTTAATATAGAAAGCGGTTATCACAAAATAATGATCATATGAGCCGCGTCACGACAAAACCAACATAATGGGTTTGCGACCAGCATGGATCCAGACCAGCCTGTGCCTCCGCGCAGTCTGATCAGGATCCATGCTGTACGCTTACAAACCATATAGCAAGTAGAGAATCTGATAGCGAACATCATGGATAATGATCAGACTGCGCGGTCGCAAACCCACTATGTTGGTTTTGTCGTGACGCGGCTCATATTTGCTGCAGTCTATAACCCTTTGATACGAATGATGTACGGAAAGTGAGTCAAAACCACGCTACGTTAATCCAGATGTAAAATGAATTAAATTCATATCAACCAAACTCTAATTTTCCCACGTTCTGAAAAGCAAATTTCATAACAGAACTGAAGTATTTGAATAACGTCCAACAAGTATAATTGGTGTAACTCATAATGGGATTTTGGCAAAAGATATTAATTTTTATAGCTTTTCCTTACATCATATCATGCACAATAATGGAATGAACTTTTGAACTCTTTGCATGAGTTTATCTTAGTGATTTTTGACTGAATTAGAATTTTCTAATTTACATTTTATACCAGTGCGTAAATGAATAGGTGTGATCATATGGTACGCTATTTTCTTACAGAGCTATCAAGTACTAGTATTATAGAGACTGTCTATTCCAGCTTGGTCTTTGTCTTACATTTTTGTACAACGAGAAGGTCTAAATTTGAAACTTTCTGAAAGTATATTTCGCATATATATACTGTCAATTAATGTAAAAGAACCAGCGCGCATAGGAGTGTTAGCCACGCCTCGGTAATAATATCAATCTTAGGTAGTAATCTCATTCTTGTATTAAAAAAAATATTTTCTTTTTTTATTTGTTTTTACTTTTATACATACATATTTACAGTATCACCATAGTTTCACTTGACAATTGTTAAATCGTTGTTTTCTCACATGCCCATTTGTTGCCTTTAGTTATTAAGAAGTCCTGTTCGAAACCATTTTTAAATTAAAGTCACTATCTTATTACATGGTTTTATGAACAGAGCAGAACAGAATATTTATTTTATTAGATTTGTACCATAAGTACTTCATCGTACCATATTTACAGAATTGATACATTTACATGTAATATAAAACAGTCACATGATAAACCAGTGCTTATAAGTATCGAATCGCAATAACACATACATTACATGTACACATTTACATTTAATAAAAATACAATTGAATGATATCTTAAGCATACAATTTCATCATTTTCTATTCTATTTTTCTTTCGTTTCTAATCGATAAGCAATTTTTTACGACATTTTTACATGACCCGGTTCAAACTAGTTATAATTAAATATAGGAGTATTGTTAAAGCAATAATTAGGACGTGTCTTGACTTATGAGGACAAAAGTAGGTAAACGACCTAATCGTATACGTTGTTCCTCTTTAGCTGTTTTAATCGTTTGTTGTTGTTGTTGTTGTTGTTGTTGCTTTTTGAGGGGGGGGGGCATGTCTTGGCTTATGAGGACATAAGTAGGTCAACGAATAAATCTTATAAATACGTCGTTCATTTTCAGCTGTTAAGATCGTTCTTTTTTTGTTGTTGTTTTGTGTTTTTGTTGTTGTTGATGTTTTTATGCAATCTGCTTATATGGACAAACCTTATCTTAAACAAGTCGTTCCTTTTATCTGTTTTTATTGGTTTATTATTATTATTATTATTATTATTATTATTATTATTGTTATTATTATTATCATCATTTTTATTATTATTATTATTATTATTGTTATTATTATTATTATTATTATTATTATTATTATCATCATTTTTATTATCATTATTAATTATTATTATTATCATTATATTTATTATCATCATTTTTATTATTATTATTATTATTATTATCATTATTATTATTATCATCATTTTTATTATTATTCTTATTATTATTATTATTATTATTATTATTATTATCATTATTATTATTATTATTATTATCATTATTATTATTATTATTATTATTATTATTATTATTATTATTATTATTATTATTATTATTATTATTATTAGTGTCTAACTGTTGCATAAGTCTAGTAAAAGAAATGCTGTTCATTTGTAAGTCGATATTCCATTTGTAAGTTCTTTAATACCTAAAACTTAATTATTAAGTTTAAAGAATGTTTTTATTAACGTTATGAACTTAAAAGCACATTTACTTCTTTCCTTCATTTTGACAAACACCCTGATTTGCTTATATGCAGGATAAATGATGTTTCCTTTGTATGATTTCTTGATTTATTTTAAAGCGCATGTAAGAGCAACTGAATTATATTTATTATGTCCGGTGAATTTTAGACTCTACGGCAGTTTTTTGCTACTCACAAGATCTACATTTTAGAAATGCAAGTCACAGGAAGGAAGAATGATCGCAACTTAAGGAAAATTTTACATTTAAAAATGAACTTGAAATTATGAAACATGAGTTACGTTAAAATAATGTTTTAAAATGTGTTTATTTAAATCAGAAAAATATATACTTGACTAGTTGCCATGACGACTTGTGCAACATAGGTGATTATAAATATCAATCGAAAGACGCAATCTTGTTGTATGATTAATTCTTGTTGTATATAAAAGAGTTGTACGAGTATATAGAGCGTTGAATAAGATTAAGTAGGAGAAACTTTGTCGTTAATTCTAGTATGTTAAAGAATCGTGAAAAGGCTGTCAGATTAATTGACTAATTCTAGTATCGTGCATAGGCGTTAAATAGTTTAAAGATCCTGTAACACTTCTTTTTCATGATTTTATTTCATAAATATGATGCTCAAATTAATATTTGTCAATATTATAAGTTCCAATAAGCATTATTTATAAAGATATTACCGAATTTAAAATTTCATGTAAATAAAGGGAGGTAATTAGAAATTTATTTTCTATAAATTCCAAGTCAAATTTTCCTATAAGAAATGAATGCTAATAATTTATTGATTAAATATAATGTGCACACATATTTGTAGTACACGTTTTACATATTCTTCGATGTTTGAAAATTGTTTTATTTGCATGATTATGTGCATATATATGTTTTGCAAGTGTGGTATACACACAGTAACAATATCAATCACAAAACATACAGGATCTTTAATACATAAGTAGGAAAGGTTTCCGTTACGTACTATGATGTCAGTTGCGTGAAAGGAAACTAAATGTAAATAAATGTATAAAGTGTGTGAAAGTTCATTGTAACTCGTGTTGTTTTTGTTGATTTTTCTGGAATGAATTTTAGAGGAGAACAAAATTTAATTGCATTGAGCGTTGTGACGAATTACAAAGACTTGTACATAAAAAACAAATTTGAACAACACAAATTATGTAATACCAATTAAATGTGTTAAAGATAACGTAACTAACACATGTTGTTATGTTGTTGTTGATTTTAATGTATTGCCCAGAAAAAGAAAATGGTTAACAAATTTTAAATACATCTACATCAGATAATTTTGTTACGATGATTATTTTTCAGCATGTATGCATTATTCAAGTTTTATATCTTTAAAAACACAAGAAAGTGTTAGCATGCTGTTTATTTATTAAACATATAGATTAAAAATATTGTTTGATTATTAGAAACGCATGGTTTCCTTATTAAAAACGGATTACCATTTTTGCTTTAAAGATCAAGTAATACAATTTTTATGCTTTTATATCATAAATCTGATGCTCAAATGAAGATTTATCATTATTGTAATTTCAAAAAAGCATTATTTGTAAAGATATAACCGAATTTACATTTCATGTAAATAAAGGGAGGTAATTAGAAATCTTTATCCGATAAAGTCTATCAATAAGAAATGAATTCATAGATTTTTATGATTACTTATAATGCGAATAAACATTTGCAGTACATATTTAACATATTCTTGGGTGTTTGAAAATCGAAGAATTATATACATATATAAAATTTCACTTAAGTGTTTTTACAACACAGGATCCTAAAATATTTTTCTATGATACTTTACGGTAAATACGCTATATTTGTGTTCCTTGAATTTTGATATATTTTCAAGGATATAAAACTATTTCGGAGTAGTTTTTGGCTCCTTTTTTATGTTAACCTAAATAATCTTATGTTATTTCAGAATATTTCACAATTTATTTATTTAGGTTTCTTATTGATATACATGTATAATTAAGATTTACATTTTTCTTTTTCTTAGCAGCATGGAAACTTTATTAACATAATATGACATTGTTAATATATAGATTAAATAAACAGTGTATCATTAAATGCGAAAGTATTGCAGTTTTTTAATAGATAATAAGAAAAAACATTTAAACTCACCTCAGACTAATCGCAATTTAATATAGTTGCTATATTTAAACGAGTTTTCTAAATATCAATCAATAACATATCAAGAAATCTTAAATGATATTTCAACATTTTTCGAATCTTTGAAAAACACTTGTCAATGACCTTTGGATGGTGCATTTAATCTTATTGTAGGTGAGGATTTCTCATATATTATTAATATTCCTCAAGCGTGCAGTGATTAAATGATGCAAATTATTAATCTTTCATTCAATTTATTTTCAAATGGCAAGATGTTTACGTTTAATCATTTTTTATTAATTTATAAGCGCTAGCGTTCTATATATATTGTGGTTTGGCCATCGGTGTTACATTGGAATCATGTAAAAGTTTTATGTATACGTAGTCAGTGTGTAAAGTCATATTTTATGTTATTATAAGTATTAGGTCATATTTTATGTTATTATAAGTATTAGGTCATATTTTATGTTATAACAAGTATCAGGTCATATTTTATGTTATAACAAGTATTAGGTCATATTTTAAGTTATTGTAAGTATCAGGTCATATTTTATGTTATAGCAAGTATTAGGTCATATTTTAAGTTATTGTAAGTATCAGGTCATATTTTATGTTATTGCAAGTATTTGGTCATATTTTATGTTATAGCAAGTATTTGGTCATATTTTATGTTATAGCAAGTATAAGTAACTTCACTGGACCATGTCTGGCAGGACTGTGTAATTCAACGTATGCCAAGTCTACGTTTACAACCACGTGACAACCCATATATCTTAACTTGTACTTTTTTGTCATAATAGGAAGTTTACTCCGTTTTTCCACTGTATACTGTATAAATCTCCTAACTGCTATTAAGGAAATGCACATATGCATATACAAAAAACATACACTAAAATCGACACGTCGCAGCCGGGACCCGGCCATCGGGTCTCTACATACGCGGTCCAGTATGTTATCAGCTACGCCACAGCTGTCGTTGCGTTCGAGTCCCGACTGTGGCGTGCCTACTGTTTGTATGATATTGTACTTTAATTGTTCAATATTCAAATGAATTCGTGAATAGGAAGTATAAAAGTTAATGCAAGATAACGCCATGGAAGTTTTTGACATAACAGGGCATGATTGTTTTTTCGTCATTTGTGTCGCATGTGATGGGGGTCTGAACTAATAAGTTGTTAATGTTCACTGTAATATTTAAGAAAGGTCATTTTATTGTTAATTATGACCTAATTATAACAGTTGTAGGCTTACTTCCACGCAAAACCCTCAATTTTCAATTTAATTTTCAGTAAATATTTTCTATTATCATATGCTTATTGTACTAGTGTAAGTGTGAAAAATCCCATTAAATATGTAAATGCTTTTGGAGATCGCTTAAACATATGTATGTGAAATGCACAATATTTCTCAATTTTAAAAGAATTTTGTATATTCCTAGTACATTCCAATCAACTGTAAAATTTCTTCTTGCTTTGTTGCCAAACGTAAGGTGAACTCACAAATATATATAGAGGATATTTGTTTGAGGATATTTGTTTGTTAGTGTGTAAGATGAAATTTATTTCATCGAGTGGGCTTAAAAAACAGTATTTTCACGAGTGGCGTAGCCACGAGTGAGAATACTGTTTTTAAAGTTCACGAGATGAAAAAAATATATCTTACACAACAAACAAACAAATTTTCTTTTTATTTTATGCTTTAAAACAAGTTAAAACGAAATTTCCATAATATTAACGTTAATATTTTAATCTGTTTTCCCCATTGTGAGCCCCATTTAGTCGGAATTTCTCATGAAATACAATAAGTTTTGTGCTGACAAAATAAGTTCGACAATCAACGTAAAATGACGGTGATATTATTCATTTCATTAAAAAAAATGAATGATCGTTTGTTTTAATAATAAAAACAAACAATTCTTGTAAGAGAAAAAGTCCAACCATCCTTCCATAGTTCTGTTACTTACTCCGAATTTATATTAGACCTGGCTAATGTAAGCGGCAGCCATTTTTTAAAATTGTGTATTTCACGGGAGAAAATAATTGTGTTTGATTCAGAGAGCTATCATTTGGATTAGTTAGTCATACACCTTTTTAAAAGAAAGAAAACTTATTTGAGGATTTTAACATACAAAAAATAAGTGTTGACAGATGTGAAAACATTCAAAAAGCAGTTAGGAAAATGGAAAACTTCAAAGGCTGGCTCAGGAACGCTGGGTTGTTTACTTATTCTTCGAGCTGATGGCTGTCATTGCTTTTCAATTGTTCATAAAGCATACGGCAGTTATTGCTCGTATGATACTTTAATATACTCAAATGTCATCAAGAGCAGTTGCATGTGGAAGGAATGTATTTTTCAGACTGTAAAAATGACACCAAAAAAAAAAATTAGAGAAGGATTTTTGTGATTGGAATTTGAATGAATAGAAGTAAGTTTTTTTCTTTTTATTACTTTTGACATTTAAGTTATTTATCAATTTTTGCTTTGCTTTTCTTTAAACAGCCTGACATTTTCAGAGTTACTGGTCAGCAAAAATAAAATTGAGGTACCACATGGGGAAAATCTTAAAACAGTAGTTTCGTCATTGAAAAGTGTGAAATTATATTTTGATAATTTTCACTGTAAAATTATCAAATATAATTTTCACGGATAAATCAGTAATCCAATGAAAAGCATAAAACAAATAATTTATAATTACTTATTATGCCTGAATAAGTTCAGACTAGTTACTGTACTACATGTACTACAAGAAACACGGGTAGATATATTTTATCGTGCTCTGAAAAAATACAAACGTTGCTTCTTTAGTCTTAATTTCTTCTCAAACACTTGTTGTCTTTCAAAATGTTAATTAATTATGTTTAGTTTTTTCAAATTTACTTATTTAAATTTTAACTTTTAATCAATATAGATGTTATACTAATTATCATTCTATATTGAAGCTGAAATGTTATCATTCTTTGTGTGTATTTGTGATATCTCTAAAATGCTATTTTTTATATTTGTTAAAGAAAAAGGTATTTTCTTACCGATGATATCATTGTTGAAGTGGTATTAAGACAAAGAACATCTTGGTTAGATATATATATATATATTTTTTTTTTTAATTTATAATCTGATTTGCGTGATGTCAAACGAAAAGGTAACACGATAAGTGGATATTGATACATTCCGGTTCCTGTTTCATTCCTGCCATACAAAGGAGTTGTAATATTCACCAAGCCATGTTAGGCCACATGTGTCACAAATCACATTCGTCACAAGTTTTTATGAATTTGTGACGAATGTGATCACATTCGTCACAAATGACTTTTGTGACGAATGTGATTGACCAAAATCGGGTAAAAATGCCAATCACAAACGTCACAAGCAAAATTGAGAATTTTTAAACAGGCGAATCACAAATGTCACAAGTTTATTTTTCAATATGTGATACACGGAATATCATAAGGACAATCGTGGTTATATCAGTGCGATAGTACAAGGGCGACAATGCAATAAATCGATATTGTGATGTCGACATCACGATACCAATATCTTTTCACCACCATTGCATTATCGCCATCGTACTAACTTGTTGCAATATCGTATCGTCGGCATTGTATTGTCTTCATAGAACTGTCGCATTGTCGTAATGGTATTGCTATCAAGTCGTCTTACGTTCTCGAAACCTTCAAAAAATTTTGGTGACAATGCACGGCATAGTATCAGACTTCAACTGGAAGTGATCTTTTACCTCTGTGAACCCTCAAATTTCTTCCCACCATACAGCGACAGTCTAAAGGAATCTCACAGACTTAATCTTAGTTTCAGTACAAATTATGACCATATTTACACCAATGAGACCATATATGATTGTTTGGGAAGTAGCTGAGACCCCCGTTGACTTTCAGGATATCTAATTAGAGATTAGGACCTTTTGACATCAATGAACCTTTTTTGGTCTGACAGACTTTTGACTTCCGCAGACTTTCAGGAATCTTGGTTCAATTAAAGAGTATGACATTTTGACATCTAGGAACCTTCTTTCCTGAGACGATTTTGCAAGTCTGTGCCAATTGCTTGCAGACGCTCTATGGAACTTTCCATATCTATTCCACTAGTAATAATAATATAGTTAATTCGTTTAAACAGATCGTGTCTTTGTGGCGGGGCCGCTTTATCGTTTCGACGCGTCTTAGCTTTTTTCGCCTTTTATGATTAGATAGTTTCAAACGACGGTGTTTAGTGAATTTTATAGAGGATATTTGTTTGTTTTGAGTGAATATGAAATATATTTCACTGAGAAGTGAGAAAAAAAATGAAATATGTATCACGAGCGCGTAGCGCGAGTGAAAATATGAACATTTTCTCACTTCGATGTGAGATATAGTTCATATTCACGAAAAGCAAACACATTTTCTTTTTATTTTATGTGCCTTTTGAAAAGTGCTTTTAGACCGTTTACTACTGAAGCGCGGAGACTACGCGCGCGTAAACAATATGACGGCAAACGTTAACGCTGCAAGCAAAATAATCCTTATTTATTTATATTTCTTTTTGCGGTCTCATTGTCAACAATCTTACAAAATTACGGACATTTGAATCGAGAAATATGTCATTTAGAATGAAATTAAACAGTTATTTTTAATGCATGTTTAGGGAATCCAGACTTATAAATACGTACGCAGAGTGGGCGTGGCTTATATCACCCAAATCTATATCACCACACTGTGACTGATATAATATGAATATATTTCATTGATAGAACAGTATTTCATTAGTTAGCATCAAATAAATATAGGATATTACATGAGTGTCTTTTCATATTGAATTTATTAAACGAGTTTGATAAAATAATAAATTGCGAGGCTCTGCCGAGCATTTTATTATTTTATTCAACGAGATATTCTAGCATAAAACTGCCGTTATAACCATGATTTCGGGGTGTTTTAACAGGACCAAAAAGGTCTTTTAACAAGGAGATTCTAGCGCTCATGCGCTGTTAAAACACCTTTTTGATATACGTTTTCCGTGGCACAGCGTCAATACATTGTGGCCCGGACGCTGCTTAACTAAAACGGAAATGACGTCACGGTCACATACAACGCTGACGTTCCCGTGCAATCCGAGGAAAATCAGTGATGTTGCTTGATTGTGTATGGATTGTGTTAGATTTATGCATGCTTTATGCTAGAATAGCGTTAACGAATGATTGTTCCGTGTCATAACAACTGCTGAAACCCTCGGGATACGTTGGGTCGGGTACCAACTAATCCCTTGGGTTTCTACAGATATTTTAACACGAAAAAAGAAACATGCGTTATTCCTATATTATATCAGAGTTCTTTAGTACTGACGGCTCATCTAGGGTTCAATATGGCGCGGTTCATATAGTTATTTTACCAGTAATATCTATAAAGGAAAGGGTTAAATGAGAATCATGAAGGAAGTTGAATAAATAAACTTAAAGAAAACTTAACATTTCTTGTAGAATATGATTGGTCTTGCGAAGCTATAATTACACGAGGTCATTCAAATATCTTGCAAGCAAATTCGCTGAATTAATGTTTACCGCCGACAGCATCATATACTGATTGAAAATTAAACAATTGCAGGATACATTTCGAATAAAGACTCCGGGGAAATAGTCGGTTAAAGCATAAATTATCAGGGCCCATATCACTCAAGGTCACGGCGATAATGCACATGCCCTTTTTGTATTGAAGGTTCCCACACAATTAAAATTAGATATATTTAACATTTGAAGACATGAAATACTTAAGTTATCTGACTGAATATTAAGCAACCAGGGGTCTTAACTTCGGGTAAGTGCCGTCAATATACACATCTCCGCTTGGTATTAGATGTACCCACATAGTTTTGTTTAAATTATTCAGCAGATTTGTTGAAGAATAGGGTTGAATTAATGCTTTTCTATGAACAATAAATGATAATAAATTATGGATCATAACTCTGTATTAAACGGCCAAACGGGAAATACTGATGATGATGATGATGATGATATGCACATCTTGTTTGTTTGTTTATGTGTTTATCTAAAGTCGCCGCCGGAAAGCCCATATAAGCGACCGTACCCTCAAGTCGGACCAAATCCTTTAGTGTCCCGTCGAGATTTTTCGAGATGCGCATCTCCTCTTTATATTAAACTAAATTTCGTTGAAATTCCTAGAGCGCAGAAAAGCAATAGTTCTATATACAGTGTTTTATAAATAACAACAACAACAAGGGGCAATAAGTCTGTTTTTAAAAAGAAATGGAGATATGCTGGTTATATGTGCAACTGGTTTGTGAATGAAGGTTCCTACAAAGTTGCAGCATCGATATCCATCCAGAAGTTGCTGAAAAATAGCGTGGAAACGAAATGATTCCATATACAGTGTATAATAACTAATCAATGGCCGGATAGTGCGGAAACTAAATCTGGACTGACAGGCGGACGAACACGCTAAAACAGTCCCATCACTCCCGATTTCATCAGCGGGGGAGGGGATAAAAATGTCTGTAGTTTTAGTTCCAATAATTGATTTCAGTCCTAAAAATTTGTGACGTTTGTGACTCAGTGAAAAGCATTGAAGAAAACAATATTTATCTCAAATTTGTGACATTTGTGATTTTAAACTCGTGACGAATGTGATTGTCTAAAACATTGGATCACATGCATCACAAAATTTGTGACGAATGTGATCTCATTCTTCACAATTGTGACGAATGTGATTTGTGACACATGTGGCCTTACAAAGCCATGTTAGCTGGGAAGAGTATGGCTCGAGCAAACTAGCCGACATGTCAATAAAATCAGTCCTCGTCTCGAAAGTAACACGTGACACAAACCAGGAATATCTAGAAACAAAAAGAAATCGAACATTACTAACGAATATAAGATCTTCTTGAATATCAAACGGAAAATGATGTTTGTTTGATACAATGTTAACTTTTCGCCCACGGTGTGAAGGCTCAATATTCATCAGAAAAAAAGTACGAAAGACTAGTGGGGACATTTCAACAACAAAAAAAATTCCCGTTTATATCTGTGTGAATTTACAATGTTAACTTCATAAATTTACACTTTTAACACACGGAATTCATGAATTCATGATTTCAGCTTCATGAATTCACGAAATAAACTTCATAAATTCACAATTTCAACTTCACGTATCCATGATTTCAACATCATAAGATCACAATGTCAACATTTCAACTTCATAAATTCACGATTTCAGATTCGTGGATTCACAATTTCAAATTCACAATTTTATTTTTACGAATTCATGATATAAACTTAAGAATTCACGATTTCAACTTCATAAACTTAATAAAGTTGATATTGTGAATATGTGAAATTGATATGTATTATGTCCGCCAACCCCACCCCCCCACCGGTCTTTCGTAAACATTTGTTGAATAATAAACGTTTCAGAGCTCGTTAGATGTTACAGGACTGAAGTAAGAAGAGTCGTACATGCAGGATTGTGTCTATTTTCTATGTCCCGTAGAAAAATCTAAAAAAAAATAACTTTCATACAAAAAAATGATTACATTTTAAATATACCAATTGCCAAAAAATAAAATAGAGCAAAAGCTAGATTATCTATATTGCAAATGAGTACATTTTGAAAACTGTTACAATATATCATTTTTTTACTTGGTTAGCAACATTTATACAGTCAAGTGTTTGTTTTCTTTTTTGTAACAAAGAAGAGTAAACCCATACCATAATAGGACATCTTATGAATTTAGAAACAACAACAAAATTGTAATTAATTGATTCAACAAAAATATGTAGAAAGACTGTAAAATATCATTTGAGCAAGCTACAATTTTACTTTGAGACTGAACGTATTCTTAAGTTCTTAAAGTTTGCTCGAACTACCGATCTCTCGAACAAATTTGCACAGGCCCTCCGAGTTCGAGCGAACGAAGTTCGACTGTATAACAAACCAAAATTCGCATTTACAATATGAAATATATCTAAAAATGGTTATAGTTTACTTGTAAATGTAAGCTGCACTTTCAAGCATTGGTAGAACTGCCTCCATATATGCACGCTGCACCGCGTCATTCCAAGTATAAGGGCACGCAAACTCCGTTAACCATATTTTAAGCCCGTATTTGTTGTACAGATTCTCCAGGAATTCCATAGTTTCATAAGGGTTACAGCTGTACATATGCGTAGCTAGGTAGTCCACACGACAGCCGCTACAATTCGCGAAGAACGCATCAAACCATTCCTCCGTGCTACATAAGCAATTAGGACCATCGCACCTTGCCGGAGAAGGACTTACTATTGGCCTCCCGTTTGCCAGTGCTTCTACCTCTCCCCAAACACTCGCTGCTTGTACCGGATCAATATTTGATTGGGTCTTGTGATTTGGTTCGTTGAATGCCATGAGAAAGGCCGCTTCATTATTGAGATAGTACTGTGAAAAATAGCTTCCATAGCCCCATACCATTGGCACGTGTTTGTCAACATTTTCATCTATATTTGGACATCCACTTTGCTTCTTAATAAAGTCCAAATTAGCACCCCAGTCATACCTTCAATACAACAGAACCGTATTTTATTTTCTTACAGTTTTTCATTGTTTAGTTAATTATTATGGTATGACAATTTTATATAATATTCGACAAAGTGCACATGTCACAAGCATTAGAAAGAGCATCGAAACACGAGGCTATCTGATTTGTACGAGGGGGCGTAGCCCCCGAGTATTAATCAGATTGCCGAGTGTTTTGATGTTCTTTCTCTTTTGTATCATAGTCAAACATAAAAACACGTTCCCTGTTGTCACAATATGAAACCCCGGGAAAAAGTAACCAATGAACGAGCATCTGAATATGATATTTCTGTCGCTTTCCCTTTCTCTTCCGTCACAATAAGTAAACCCCAGCAAAAATGAGCCAATCAATGGGCATGCTCTGGAGTGCGGGTAACTAATACCTGCACTCCAGTTAACGCACTGTGCATGTATATGTATACGATTTAACTCTGACACATTTTCAACAGAAAGGTCCCCAAACTATGATACAAATATCCGTCTAATTAACCGTATCTTACACCGCCTGTCGGTACATACCGGAATATCTAGTTCGAGGGTAACTGTTTATCGCGGTAACCGGGCTCTGTCGAGTTTCCGCCTAACAGTTACCCGAGAACTACACTTTCCTGTCTGTGACAACAACAGGTGTTTGATTCTTTTACTTGCATATTACAAAATAATATTGTTTTGGAAAAACTGATGAAAACTGATATCTTCATTTAACACTTTTTTCTTAAAGTAGCGTATAAATTTACTACTTCATTCATAACGGTAGCCTAAGAAGAGAGCGTGTGAGATTGACGTCATTTAAAACATGCGACCTGTCTTACATTGGGATGACCCACGTGGGTCAAGTTAAAGCATTTTAATTTCACAATAATTGTTATAGAGAACTATGAAAACGTTTAAGAACCCGTCGAATGAATGAATAAGACTTATTTTAATCTTATAGTATCCACAACATATGTAATTGTAATACCCTGAGTTTTTTCTAGTAACACGACTTGTTTTAAAATTATTCGGTAAGTATGTCAGCGTTTTAAATTCGTTCAACATAGTTATAAAGACATAATTACGTTTAAAGCCCCCCAAAAAATTATATATACATGTAGTAGTTTTACAGACTTTTAAAATGTCATTTAAACATAAATTGAGTAAATAAGATCAATTATATATATTTTTGTCATTCATTTGCCTAAGAATAATTTTAGTATCCCCTTTACAAAGTATTGGCGACGTATATATTGACACTTCTCCGTCGTATGTCTGTCTGTCCGTCTGTCCATCTGTATAGAGCGATGTCGGGTATATGTAAACCATCTGCTATTTTGGACCACATCACATTATAACGCTTACACATCTTATTCGATTTAGTTCTTCACTTTAAAATGGCAATCAAGTCGTCCGTTTCCTGCAAGCGTCTACTCAGCGTCTGCACGTTCAAGTAAGTGTTTGTGAAATGTTCGAGGATCACGACACTATTTTATGATAACCTTAAGAAATTATAGTAACTATTTAATATAAAAAAATCTGATGTGATATTTTTTTGTACAAGCAAACTTACATTTTAGGGTACAAAAATCTCTTGATCAACGTGTGAGCGTCTGTAAGATGTTTTGACAACTTGATTCATTATATAATGTGGTTCTAGTTCTCCCGACAACATTTTATAGATGTCAGGTGTTTTGGGACACTGATATAATTATTAAAAAGTATAGTTTGTAACTTAGTAGAGAAAACGTATTATTTACTCGGTTAAGTTATGTTTAGTAAAGGTAAAACATTTTAAATAATAGCAGATATACTACGAAGTGCTTTCATTTTTTTTATTTCAGAATGAAAATCTGGAAACAAAGTGATCCCTAAAAAATACATAAGAATTTCAGACTCGGTTTGATTGAGTCTGTACATGAGGAATAATGCATAAATGCAACATCCCTCACGCCCCCTAGCACTGGCTTGAGCGGTACTCAATTATCAACATTTAATAGTACCGGCACCAATGATCCCGAAGGACCAGAAAAATATAACAACACTGAAGTAAAGTACGGGGCAACTTTTTACAGCTGCCACACATTTTAAATAATAGTAGATATACTGTGAAGTGCTTCTATTTTTTTATATTTCAAAATGAGTCGCAAGTTATAGACTAAGCAGTATCGGAATTATTCTAATGAAACTTTAAGTCATGCTGTTAGTATGACCAGGAGCAAAGGCAGTAAAAGTATATGGCATACCTCAAACTACACTGTCCAATAAAGTAAATGGTAAATCTGATATCGGCTCTCACAGTGGCCTTGGAACAGTGTTGACGAAAGCAGAGAAGGATATGATAGCAGACTTTGCGATTAAAATGGCCAAAATGGGTTTTGGTAGAACGAGAGCAGATATTTTAGACACTGTACAATTCATAATTAAGCAGGATGGGAGAGTATGCCCATTTGTAAACTGTGGACCCGGGAAAGACTGTTTTTAAAGAGACACCCTGAACTGTCTGCTAGATCACCACAACAATTTCTGAATTTTTTTAATTTATGTCTGAAGAGGTGAACCACCCTCTTTTATTGAAAGATCCCACAAGATGGTTTAATGCAGGCGAATACGGCTTTCCTTTATGTCCTAAAAGCGACAAAGTATTAGCCCCAAGAGGTGTTCCTAACATATGTAATTTCACGTCATCCGACAAAACATAAATTACTGTGTTGGTCAGTATGAATGCTGAATGCTGCTGGTTTATATCTGTGGCCTCTTGTTGTATATGCAGGACAGAAATTTACATATAACCCCCTTGATAAGTTTCCCGAGGGCGTACAGACACAGGTTGGATGGATTCTGACTTGTTTTGTTTGGTTTAAAGATGTGTTTGCTCCGGCGCTCGAAGAAAACAGTATAAGACTACCAATTGTATTGTTTGATGATGGTCATTCAACTCATGCTACACTTAAGGCAGCAAAATTTTGCTGAGAAAATGATATTATTTTGTATTGTTTGCTAGAACACGGCATTCTTTTAATGCAGCCCTGTGATATTGCACTGTTAAGTGCATTAAAGGGAACATGGAAGCAAGCTGTTAATGATTATCAGATCAGTAATGTTGGTGAGTTTGTTACGCGGAAGAAACACCAGCACTTGCTCAGGCAACAAATGCTACAAGTAATATGCCTTTTATATCGACAATTCCACCTGCTGTTGCAATAACCCCCTGACAAACTATCAGACGTTTCTCGTGGTGAAACACATCCAAACGTTTGCCTTAATGTCCGTAGGTCTGAAACCACTATATCTCCAGCCGTTCATTAAATATTGAAACTTCCTGTCGCTAAAGCATCATCACGAAAACCAGTAAGAAAAAGGTTGATACTTCCAAAAGCAATATCTGACAAAAATTACATGATTTGTAAAAGAGAAGGAAGACGAAATTGAAATGAAATAAAATGAAAAGATAGAAAGAGAACAAACTAGACAAACGAAAAGTAGAAGAAAAACAAAGGAAAGAAAATGAAAGAGCAGGAAAAAAGACTTGACGAGAACAAATGCTTAAAGAAATGGCAGAAAAAAAGAGGATTAAACAGATTGAGAGACAAGAGCGTGAAAAGCAGAAACGCCAAAGGAAATCTGACTCGTCAGATTCAGATGTATCAGTATATTGCGATGACGATGATTTGGCAGACATGGATACTAGCATTAAACAGGCATGCTACGCTTTCGACATTCCTTACGATAATAAAACCGATGACTGGATTATGTGCCACTCCTGTGGTCGTTGGCGACATAGGTTGTGTGTAAAAACCATAAATCTGTTTTCCATGACCAAAGCCCAGACGCTTGAGGTCAGATCTTCCCCCCCCCCCCCGTGATACGCCCCTGTAAACACTCTTATCAAAATATGGTAAAAGGTAATATTTTTTCTGATATGTAAAAATTGTTTGAAAACCAGTTGTATTGTTGTAGCAGATGTCCCATTCGTGTTTAAATATAAAATATTTTTGATAGAGTGTTTACAGGGGCGTATCTCGTTGGGGGCAGGATCTGACCCCCAAGCGTCTGTGGACCGAAGGTGAAATAGCTGATTTGGACTTTGAATGCGACTATTGTTAGATGTAAGATTTGTTGGTCGACAGCCCATTGTTTACAGTTTTTTTAAGTTATGCAAATTTGAATGAACTATTATAGAAATCGAAATGAACACAGATAAATTGATTTACGGTTAAACCATTTGACATCATATACTCTATATGAAACTACAGTTGAACCATTTGACCTTATACACTCTTTATGAAACATAGTGAATTTCTTTTATTAGACTCCAAGTCTTTAAATAAATTAAATACATTGCAATAAAAAAATGAATTTTGCAAAATTAAATTTAGTATTCTAGTGTTTTGTTCTGTTTTTATAATAAAAATATATTGTCCCAAAATGCCCGTCTTGGTGTCCATAAATACCCGACACGTCCCAAAACTGCCTCTTCATAGTGTTCTTTTTAACGAGGCATAACGTGTTTGTTTTGCATATGCATATGTCAGTGGCCCAATATAAAAGATAGTCTTACATAGTTTATCCTATATACTTAATACTTTTACTGAAACAAGCATTTTTAAAATCACAGTAACAAATATGCCTTAGATGTCCTAATAAACCCGACAGCGCTCTATTCGTCTGTCTGTCAGTCCGTCACAAAACTTGTCCGGACTACTTCTCAAACTTTACTGGTGCAATTACATCCAAACTTCAGAAAAATTATCAGTCCCAAGTCTAGTTATGCCTATCGTTGGAATTTTTTGGTTGAATGATTATTATCGGAGTTATGGTCCTTTAATATTTCCTATTTTTAAAGTTTGTCCGGACTACTGCTTTTATACCACTAATGCAATTTCAAAGAAACTTTACAGGATTGAAAGGTAGCTTAAGTGCATGCCCCTATGACTTGAATTTTACGGCTGAATGATTGTTTGCCCAAGCTATGACCCTTGAATAAAAAAGCGTTTTGCCCTGTTAATGACTTTTGTGTCACCTGCTACACAGTAGCTGCAACATGCAGTTGGCTATCATAAGGCGAGACATATGATCACTAATTTTTATATTTTAAAAACAAAAGGCTATGATTCTAATACTAGTAAATCAAGGTCATTTTTGATTAAGATGGGAGTATATTTTGATTGATGAGGCTTTGTTCCCTATTTTATTTATCTATCAGTGTTATTTGTGCAGTGCGGAGGCCGTAAATGTCGCCACGTATATGTAATAAAAGATGTTATATTTTCGATCCTTGAAATTTGTTCAGCGCAACATAAGTGTTGTGTGTACATATTTTTTCAAGGGGTTTATCCATGCGCGCGCATCCTTCAAGTTCTGATACCGCGAACACATCATCGGCCGGTATTTCGAAGATAAACGAGTGGTGTAAAGAAAAGGTATGAATTTAATTTTGTTTTGCAAAGTAGATGCCCTAACTTCTAGTTTTTATATACAAAATGTCTTCAAGTCACTCTTTCCTGTTTTGTCAGTATTTCGCGTTGAATGCGATTTTGATTCGGGATAGTGCGTACATCCGGCGTTGAAATGTTACAGAAAATGAGCAAATATCGATTAAACTGGCCGTTTTAAACGGCTGGAAGTTATAATGTTGTAGAATCCTTTTCAAAAATATATTTTCAACCTTCGTTCCAATTCATTTGTACTAAAAAAGTATTCAAAACGCACTATTTACAGAAAACAGAGATTAAGATATTGCGTACACTTAAAAAATCCAGATACTGCGTACACATAACTATGCAAATGATAGAAAGTACATTTATCCGAAGCAGTCTAAGGTTTATAAAATGATAAAGCGGATTGCATGTCCCATTTGAAGAATTATTTAAAATCTACATCCTAGAAAATGTTTAGAATTAACATTTATTTATGCAATTTGTTTAGGTATTTATTTAAAAACCTGGTGAATAATTGTCTATCTTGATAATGTTTTATACTCTACATTTTAAAATAAATTGCTTCTTACATTCAAATTTATATCTTATTTCAGAAAATGAATGTGTGTCGATTTTGTGGTGAATTCTTTGCCAGTAAATCTTCTCTCAGACAGCATGAGGCATGACATCGGCAAGAAGGCCCCTACAAATGTGATATTTGTAGTCAAGTGGCTTTTTCGGAGTACCATTACAAAACCATTCGTCTGAACGCAAGTAAGAATGTAAATGCGGCAAATCGTTCAAGACATCTCATGATTTACAACGCCATGAACAAAATAAGAGACAAACAAAGGAATTCAAATGTGATGAATGTGGCTTGGGCTTCTCTAATTATAGAGATCTTAGTGATCACCAAGATAAGCACGAGAAAAGAAAACGTCATAAATGTGGAAAGTGTGGCAAAGCATTCAGGTATAATGCAATTTTTACAGACACCTCCATTGGCAAAAACATGGTAAATTAAATTGCACAAGAAAATAGCATATATTTGTAACTTGAGCTAAAAACGCTTGCAGCAATTATTTCTTTGGAATGCGTTCATGTTCAACGAACTTTTACCTGTGTTTCACTATCAAGAATCAAAATCGCATTCAACGCGAAATACTGACAAAACAGGAAAGAGTGACTTTAAGACATTTTGTATATAAAAACTAGAAGTTAGGACATCTTCTTTGCAAAACAAATTAAATTCATACCTTTTCTGATTTCTTCACACCACTCGTTTTTCTTCGAAATACCGGCCGATGAAGTGTTCGCGGTATCAGAACTTTAAGGATGCGCGCGCATGGATTAACCCCCTTGTTTTTGTGATAATTAGTTTCTGCTATTTGACTTTTTTCAACTTTGGTGGTTCAAGTATTCCAACTTGAATACTGTGAAATCACCCTAAGTATATGTTGCCTGCCTTTAAACGTCTTATATGTGATATGCAAGCTTCATAACCTCTGATCCTCCTTTCAAATAGCCATTCTATTTAGCTCTGCCCATTGTTGCAAACGCTTTCTTTTACCTGGGAAACTGTAATACGCCGCTTTTCATGGAATGACACGGAATGTCACATTGTAGGTTCCATAATAACCGCCGTATGAAAACGGATGTTTCTAAATTCAACATTTCACCATTTTCGTTTTTAAATGTTTAATGTTGAATTCTGTTTAAGCCGGTGCTAGGGGGCGTGGACGGTAATTTGCACTTACAAGTATCGTCCATGGACAGGCTTAATTAAACCGAGCCTGCAACATTTTCAATTTTGCTGTGTTGCGCTTTCTTTAGGAATTCTTATTTTCCCTATTTCAAGTGAAATCCATGAATAGGCCCAATTACACCGAACCTGCAACATTTTTAATTTTTTTGTTTTGGTTGATTCCGTTTTTTCTTTATCTTGTGGATCATGATGTAAGCGTAATGTAAGTACATTTTGCGTTGTCATTTAGTTCGTATGAAGGCACAACTAGCCTCTACGATAGTAAAAACTGGAAGGTAGGATGTTGAAAATATGAAACAACGATGATAAAAAGTCGAATTTAGGATGGTGAAAAGTCGAATATGTAATAAAATGAAAGTGAAAAGCACGATTGGGAAAATTCGAGATGACGAAATGATGATCGAAGTTTTGTCATTTCGACTTTTAACCAGCGTACTTCCGACTTTTTTTATCATCCATCGAACCATCAGGTTTTCGTTACTAACTTCTCACCATCGTTATTTCATGTTTTCTTTGTTTCGAGTTATATCTTTGTCTCGATGGCTTTAAAGGGACGCTGTAATTTTCATATTCAGCTAGTTTTTTGTGTCGCCTCTACGGAGTAGTGGCGACATATAGGGATCACTTCTCCGTCGTCTGTCTGTCTGTATGTCTGTCCGTCTGTCCGTCCGTCACAAAACTTGTCCGGACTACTCCTCATAAACTACTGGTGCAATTTCATCCAAACTTTACAGGAATGATCAGTACCAAGTCTAGTTGTGCATATTGTCAGCATTTTACGGTTCAAAGATTTTTTGTCAGAGTTATGGCCCTTTAATAATTTTTATTTTTAAAGTTTGTCCGGACTACTTCTCTTATACAACTAATGCAATTTCAATGAAACTTTACAGGATTGATCTGTAGCGCATATTGCACGGGTTTTCCGGTTGAATGATTTTTGGCCGAGTTATGGCCCTTTGACAAAAAGGTGTTTTTTTCTGTGTGTTGCCAGATACGCAAAAGCTTGTCCAGACTATTCCTCATAAAATACTGGTGCAATTTTATCCAAACTTTACAGGAATGATCAGTACCAAGTCTAGTTGTGCACTGTCCGTCTGTCTGTCCGTCTGTCACAAAATTTGTCCCAACATGAAATTGGCCATCATGAGGCGACACATGTGATTACTGATCGCTCTTGTATTTAGATATCAAGTATTGTTTGAATACAGAAAAAGCGATAAATATAAAAAGACTATTAGTTTTGTGGAGTAACACTGGCACATATGCCATTTCTGAGATATCTCCTTTGCAGTTTTGAATAAAGAATATATAACAAAATAATCGTTTCCATTAAAATTCATTTTTGATGTACATATATATTCATTCCGTGCCATACTTATACAAATTTGGGAAATTTTGTCAAAACAGGATTGTAGGAGCTGGTTGTGATAATGATAATGTCAAAAATATCAGATTACCTTATAATATGTTATTGGTTAAGTTAATAATTTGGTGGGGCATGTGCATAATCAATTACTTTGTTAAACAATACATACATGTTTAACTTGTACCTTGTCATTTATTTATTTATTTATTTATTTATTTATTTATTTATTTATTTATTTATTTATTTTAAATATTATGGAAAGTGCAATGTCTCTCACACCCCTAGCAACGACTTAAGATGTATTCAACTCTCACCAATTCAACGAACTTATCAGTCATCAATATTCTTTACTTGTAAATGATACCCATACTTTATTTCATTGGAATATTTAAAAAGAAAATTCCAATTACAAAAAAAATTAAACTTACCACCATGCAAAATTGGTGAATGCTTGGAAATCGTCACAGAGAAACGTTCGCGGAGCCACAGCTAGCCCTTTCTTCGTAGATCCTTGAATCAAACCCAAACAAGAAACTACAATGAGTGTAAATTGAAGTAAAATTTTCCCCATCTCTTACAATAAATCGCCAATATTGTAATAGTATAATAGATATATTTCTTCGGAATGAAGATAGTCACGAATTGCTGCTCTATTTATATACAAGCTTAAAGAAAAACATCAATAATGATGTTAATGTATTGTCCTAGACAGTGTGTGGGAGTTTGATCATTTTCAGCTTCATGGGTGTCGTTTTAAAAAAACATACTTCACACGGACGTAGATTTTGGCATAATACCACGCCCTGTATCGTTTGACTGACATAAGAATGCTAATTATAGTACACGCCTAATGCTTTAAAATACAGAAATACGGAATACCATAAGAATTCCAAAATATGAAAAACAAGATCAACAAGGAAAGGCGGCGTTCAATGAACGCAAATTGACAAAACTAAAAATAAAATGTTGCAGTTTCGTTTGAATTAGCCTGTTCATGGACGGTAATGGAAATTGCAAGTTACCGTCTACATCCCTAGCAACAGCGTAAGGAGAATTAACATTTAAACATGCAACGGTGAAATTTTGAATTTAGAAACATCCGCAGATTTGTTCATACGGCGGTTTTAATGGAACCTTCATCATGTTCATTGTGACACGTTAATGCCATTTCAACCGAGCTCAACCAAACCGAGGCTGCAACATTTTCAATTTTGCCGTGTTGGGCTTCCTTTAGGGATTCTGTTTATGTATTAAAATCTTTTTGAAGGAGGAAGTATGGTTTAACAGAACATTAATATATATTTAGCTATTTAGATAGAAAGCCTGCACATTTTATTTTAGAACTATCCTTTGCTTTTTATTTTATAATGCCAAGGATTATCCTTTACATTTAATTTTAGCATGAGATTCCCAGATTTCAGTTTGTGATTTTAAAATGACAAATTGAAATTATTTTTATATTCAGTTCTTCCCTGTAAATTTTACGGGAAATCAACCTGATTTTAGACGGTTTTCGGGCGAAAAATGGTATAAATCGGTAAACTAATGTCGTTTGTTAGTGCCGAAGATCGTCAATCACGCTCACAACGTCTATTGTCTGTTCGTTGTTCAATTACAATTGAAACCCAAAACACACAAGGATATATGATTTTTTTTAAATAACATCTTAATGAAATAACATTAAGCTTTCACTATATATTTGTATCCTTTGTGCATTACTTCTGTTTATGAACAAATGGGCCAAGATGGCCCTAGATCGCTAACCTGAACCATCAAACTCATCCGAGCAATTACCTAGACAAGCATTCTGACCAAGTTTCATGTCAGGTGAGTCAAAAATGTGACCACTAGAGTGTTAACAAGGATTTTCTTTATTTGAGCAGTGTGACCTAGTTTTTGACCACAGGTAAACCATATTCAAACTTGACTTAGAAATCATCAAAACAAATTTTCAGACCAATTTCCGGGATATTTGGATCAAAACAGTAGCCTCTAGTGTGTTTACAAGATTTTTCTATTTTAAGCTCCTGTGATCTAATTTTTCATCCGAGATGAGCCATGTTCGCACTTTTCTGAGCAATTACCTAGACAAACATTCTGACCAAGTTTGGTGACAATTGAGTAAAAAAAGTGACCACTAGAGCGTTAACAAGGTTTTTTTCATATTCGGGCGGTGACAAATGGACTATGAATTAGTTTTTGACACATAATACAATATGGAAGGCAAGCTTAATCATTAAAGATTAATTTAGCACCTAAAACTCACTTTTTAAAGACGGAAATTACCAGTTTTGACAAGTGTTTTTGCAGAATATACAATAGTTTTACCGACGAACTCCTTGACAGTTATCACAAGAACTCCTTGACAAGTTATCAACAGAACTCCATCCCTCGTGTAACACTTCCTCCCCGTGTAATTTACATCGCACGAACGTGGCCCAAGGTAATTTCTATAAATATGCATCGACGTTCAATTTATAAAAATAGTGGGGCAGTCTTCTTATATATATTTCGGGCGGATTTCGGACTTCTTTTACCATGAACAATTTCCACTATCAACTGTTAGGCAAACATCGTTATAGCAGTCTCTCTAGTGAAATATATCAATTCAGCTCAACTTGACAATGAAAAAATGAGCAAAATGTCACGTGTACCTGAACTCATTTCCTTGTCTCCGGGTATTTGCTAGTTTACAAAATTGCTTTTCATGGAGGCTATTAATTGACCTTAATTAATATAAAACACCACAATGTTGTTTGTTTTTCTATTTCGATCAAAGAAAAAAGAACCAGCTGCTTAGTACTTATATTGTCTTTTCGATTCAATTAATTTGTTTATAGAAAGAAAAGCAATTTGGACTGTGAAATGGCATTTTTATATATGTAAAAACATTCGCGTATCATAAATAGTCTTAATAATATTGTCTTGATACGAAAAAAATAATAAAAATCTCGTTACTCGAAATTAGCATTAAATAGGCATGACTTATGTACATGAAGAAAACAAAACAATAAGTGTTAATATATAAGAAGGAACTAATATTAAAGACACATTCATTCTAAGAAGATTTTTTGACTGAATAATAGAATTAGTTACAATAAAATAAAAATTGTGCTTATATTCGTAAACTCACATTCCAAAAGCCTTCGGCGAGAACAGTCTTTCACTGCGTGCCTCAAATGTTTACGAAGCGTTAATAACGCTATGTGATGCATTACGGCGGCGAGACTCCAGAAATTCTTGCTGGTAATATATTTCAACGCAATATTTTTAAATGCATCCAAAACACATACATTAGAGTGGGGTTTGTTGTGTGTGTGTGTTTTTTCTTTGTGTGTGCTTTTTTTTAATAATCTGTATACTTCAACTGTTTGTTATTGTTGTATAATTTACTTCTTTATGTTATGAAACTATACAGTAACCGAGAATGTATGGGGCTTTAAACTCTAGTGAAATCTTTCGATACACTGGCAGATGTTTTGTCCCTATTGTTCCCGAATCAACCGTTTCATATTACGAAAGTAAAGCAATAAAGGTTTTAATAATAATAAAAAATAATAGATTCGCCTATCATTAACAAGTCTTAATTACAAAACATGAGGCTTAAAGCACCGTTCATTGTGCTGTGTATATCAAAAAGATATTTCATTGCGATTTGGGTTTCAGTATAAATAACAAGACAACACATTTAAAGCCTCGGTATCGCCTTGAGCACTTCTTTTTGTTTAATTGATAGTACGACACGTGTACGACGTACGGAAAGATTAGCTTTCTTGGATGTGAACCTTTTTTTTTTCATTTTTATTCGTTTTATTTTCAGGTGTTTAATTATCAGATATAATAGCCTTTATTAACACACATACCACACACATACATACGTTGTGGATGTTATTATATCTTCCTTTTATAGTACTGCTAGTTCCAGGTCTTTACGTAGCCGGTGCTAGGGGGCGTGGACGGTAATTCTGCACTTTCCATTGCCGACCATGAACAGGCTCAATCAAACCGAGCCTGCAACATTTTCAATTTTGTCGTTTTTGGCGTTCTTTAGGGATTCTTTATTTCTCTCTATTTTCTTAGGATATTCATTTCCATGTGAAAGTTCACCTATATTTTGTTTTTCTTTTCTTTTGTAATCACGGGGGAGGAAGTGTTACACGAGGGATGGTGTTCTTATGATAACTTGTCAAGGAGTTCTTGTGATAACTGTCACGGAGGTCGTCAGAAAACTATTGTATATACTGCAAAAACACTTGTCGAAGATGGTAATTTTCATCTTTAAAAAGTGAGTTTTAGGTGCTAAATTCATCTTTAATGATTAAGCTTGCCTTACATATTGCATTATGTGTCAACAACTAATTCATAGTCCATTTTTCATCGCCTCTTGCTTAAAATCTGGCAGTTTTGAGTAAAGTTTTAAAATTATTTGCCATTTCGCAAGTATTTGCCAGTTTATTTCAAGTCTTTATCATACATAAGTACCTAATTATAATGCAAAATTGCACACATAAAGCCCCGACTAACACATTTATACCCGATTTTTCAAATGTCCCGGAGTTCTTGTGATAACTCACAATACGTCCTGGAGTTCTTATGATAACTTTTGTTACTGCCAATGTGTTTCTTGCGCTAAATCACGGCACGTTTTAGCGTTTTTTATCATTCAATAAGGTTGTTAATACTTATATAACGCTTTATATACGTTTATTTACGTATTTCTACACATGCATACGCTATATTCAACCCTGAATCCTCATTAGGGCCAAACGTATTGGGATATGAGATTTTATCTATAGTGTTCACAGAGTCGAATCTATTACTCTTTGATTAGTCAAACTCTACCTATATCCCAATTTCTCCTTATCAATCTGTTACTAAAAATAGCTCTAGGTCACTTTAAAATTGTGGTAAATTTTCATCAACACGAATATATTGACACTTTACATACTAAACACATTCATGTTTTAGAAATTTTTATGATGGAATCTCATTTGAATTTTATTTTGAATTTTGATTGAATATTTTGTCAAATTAATTATACCAGAAGTGAATATTTGCAAAGGATAATTTTTGTCAACTGAAGTAAAGTCATAATTCATCATATACATTAATATGTTATTTTTAATGACCAATCGCATTTAAATTTATTTTCATTGAATACATTTCTGTGACTCAATATTTCATGGTTTTATATCATAAATATAATGCTCAAATGAAGATTTATCAATATTGTAAGTTCAAAAAAGCATTATTTGTAAAGATATTACCAAATTTACATTTCATGTTAATAAAGGTAGATAATTAGAAATTCATTTTCTATAAAGTCTAAGTCAATTTTTTCAATAAGAAATGAATGCATATATTTAAATGATTACATATAATGTCGACAAGTATTTGCAGTACATATTTTACATATTCTTCGATGTTTAAAAATTGTTTTAAAAGTATAACTATAGACATAGTTATATTACTAAAGTGTGGTAACAACTTAATTTACAACAGACAGGATCTTTTAAATTAATTCATTTTTTGTATATATTCAGTAAGAATTTCATGGATTTCAATACATGTCTGTGATACAACTATTCTACTCAAGGATGAGCATAGTATATTTTTATAAAATCAACAATCATGGATGAATCATAGCTTTATGTATCCTCTCATTTTGTTATCTTTTGTCTGACACGAGTGAAGTTATGTATGTAAAATATGTAAGAAATATTTGAGCCGCGTCACGACAGAACCAACATAGTGCATTTGCGACCAGCATGGATCCAGACCAGCCTGCGCATCCGCGCAGTCTGATCAGGATCCATGCTGTTCGCTATCAGTTTCTCTACTTGTTATATAGTTGGTAAGTGAACAGCATGGATCCTGATCAGACTGCGCAGAGGCGCAGGCTGGTCTGGATCCATGCTGGTCACAAACCAACTATGTTGGTTTTGCCATGACGTGGTTCATTTAATTTATTATCAGATACTAGTAAAATATTTATATCATTGGTAGATAACCAGGTATATTCTACAGTCGTTTACGTCCTCAGAGTTACCTTTCCTAAGTATCTAATACTCTTGTGTATGTATGCTTTTATTTATTATTAGATTTTAATGTTTTCAGAGTACTTTATCACCGTAATTCTTTCAATTTCATCTCAATCAATGATTACATGATTTTCATTCTAACTTTATTCCTTGATGCTTATCTTTCTCCTGATATAAACGTCAATACGCTCATAACTTGACTAAGATATTATCTGCATGTTATTCTTTGATGTTTCAATATGAATTATAAACAATCATTTTTACAAAAGCAAAATATGTAAAACTTGGCAAATATAACTATAACTTGTTTCTCATCAGGCTAGAAAAGTTTGAGTTTAGGGTTTGAGAACGCCACTGAGCATGTGCACCGCTAGATTGGTATTTTTAAATAATGACGTCATTTCGAGTGACTAAAAATGTGCGTAATTAGGTATGCAAAAACTGTTGAAAATGGGTTCATACCGTATCCGATGCTTTTTACGGCATTACCAGAAGTCGCTGTATTGAAAATAAAAAATAATTCAAACAATGCATTGTAACAAAATTTTATTTCTCAGCATTAACAAAGCATAATATTGTGTCAGCAATAAATAGAATGTAAAAACAGCAATGAAATATGAATGAGAGAATATATTACAATATAATCATCATAACAATAGTACAGTCCACAAAAGGTCACCAGGGACTGTACTACAACAAAGATGTATAAAAAGAACGCAAAGGCAAAAGAAGGGGATTAAAAGGAACTCCACTGAGGTAAAAAACCAAACATTCTTGAAATTTCAATTTCTTACATAGATAAGCAGTGGGTTTTCAAACAGAAATATATGTAAAAGCTGAAAATATTACAAATACTTATTCTTGTCCCGATTTGGTTGAAAGGCGTTGCAATGCTGTTCATTTTTGGGTCATTTTTCACAATTGGAATAAGTAGTCTGGACAAAATGGAGTGAGTGAATGATCTGAAATTTTGCATACACGTTATTTGTCGAGACCTTCATCAAATGAATCGTTACACTGAAAATTATTTCCAATCCCGTCATGTCAGGTTAAACCCTCAGTGGAGCCCCTCTAATTATAATGATGGACCACAAACAACAAGCATATTCGATAAAAATACAAAAGTTTAATTCTAAAACGAAGCAACGCATGGACAACGATTTTAATATAAAATAATATCTGACCGATACATATTGACAAATATTTTAACTATATACATTCTAAATTGATTGTTATACCTATAAATTAATACCTATAATTTAATCACATGATTTTGATATTTATTGATATTATAAGTTATATAGCTGTTAGCCAGGTTATATACAGTCATATTACATGTCAGGAATATTTATAACGAATTTATAAACACCAAACTTCCTTTCTGTAGACAGAACTGAGATTGCTGTATAATTTGACATCAGCCCTATAAATTATTAGTTATAAAGATCGTTGACAGGTTAAATGGCCCTATATAAACGGCTATTTGTAAATATAACCCGAGCCTTGAGGCGAGGGTTATATTGCAAACAGCCGTTTATATACGGCCATATAACTTGTCAACAATCTTTATAACGAATTTATAATACAGCAAGCATCATTTTTATAGAAAAAAGTAAGATTTCTTCATGAATCTACAGCAGCCGTGTATATAAAACTATATAAACGTCACGATTATCCAATGAAAAATGACGTTACAAACGTGCAGTATTATAAAAAACAATATAAAGGTCACTATTATTGATAATTGTACAAAAATATTACTGTAACTGAGGAACGTGTAAAATACTGTCAACATAATCAGTCATCGTCAAAAAAGAGATACTCTGGAACTCGGTTAATGTGGGGTTTGTAACAACTTTAAGTGACATTTTGCTCATTTTTTCGTTATTAAATTGAGCTGAATTAACTATATATTTCAAAAGATTGACTGTTTTGTATAATGGTGATTAACCAACAGTTAATATTTGAAAATATTCATGTTAAAATAATAAACTGCCAAAATTATAAAGAAAATAGACTGCCATACTCTTTTTATTAATTGAACGTTGCAGGGACATTCCCATCGACATTTACAGAAATGTCATTGGGCCGCGTGAGTTATTTATCATTCATACGAAGTAAATTATTTAATTGAAAGGAATTATGACAAAATGTTAACTTATTGACTTATTTTCTATTAGATGGATATAACGTCACCTTATAGACACTCGTATATAGATAATAAATGCATTACGTTGATCACTCGTTGTATAATGGTAGTACACCGTTAAACTATAAGGGTTTTATTTTGTTTATATCTCGGGATATGAAGGGGGAAACCCCACTTATGCCGATTTCCGGATAACATTGATTGATAATATAGGGCAGATATGATAACAAATTTTGATGATTTTAATGACACTTCAATCACAAATAGAAATAAAAACAAACTTTTATAACGCGTCGTTCAACAACAAGCATTTGACAGTAGCAGCTTAAATGAAGCATACTAAGTTTCAGAAAATAGCGATTAATTATCACAATAGTCTACTGCAATTTTAATTAAAGCATCATGCCTCCAGATTCATGGTAATTTGCATGATTTCTTATAAAACAATGAATTAAATAGTAAAACATTGTCAGTTCAACAAAGGAACTACTAAAAAATCGCAAACGGCCCTTTAAAATCTATAAATAATTTAAAAAAAAACACCAAAATTAGCTCAGAATAGGAAAATAAAGCCCTTACTACGTTAGTCACGAAGAAGAACTGTGGTGATGAACACTACAACATATGAGCCGTGTCACGACAAAACCAACATAATGGGTTTGCGACCAGCATGGATCCAGACCAGCCTGCGCATCCGCGCAGTCTGATCAGGATCCATGCTGTTCGCTATCAGTTTCTCTACTTGTAAAGGGGTTGTTAAGCGAACAGCATGGATCCTGATCAGACTGCGCGTATGCGCAGGCTGGTCTGGATCCATGCTGGTGGCAAACCCACTATGTTGGTTTTGTCATGACACGGCTCATATAAAGTATTTCTTAAATTGTGATTACTTTTCGTACATTTTTCTCTTCATTGATTTTCTTGATTGTTTGGTATTCTGCAGGCACAGAGCTATATCAAAAATTGTGTTGAAACATTAATCTTTGAAAGAATTTTGTATATCAAATGTGTCTGCTGCGTAAAATTAATTAATTATACTTAACAAAATGGAATAACACATAAACCAAGATCATGTAGATGTGTCTTAAGTTCCTAAAAACACAAACCAAAAGGATATTTAATATTGCCTGAAATGTTATTTAAAATCTACAACTGCTCGGTCAATTTGGCATGCTGCAAATCTGTCCTTGCACGTTTTCGTCATCAAAAAGTAGAGATTTATTTAATGTTCAATTTAATCTAACTTTAACATTTAAAACAGGATTGGATAATCTATCTTGTGAAAATGTAAAAACATCATGGGTTTGCGACCAGCATGGATCCAGACCAGCCTGCGCATCCGCGGAGTTTGATCAGGATCCATGCTGTTCGCTTACAAACACTATAACAAGTAGAGAAACTGATAGCGAACAGCATGGATCCTGATCAGACTGCGCGGATGCGCAGGCTGGTCTGGATCAATGCTGGTCGCAAACCCATTATGTTGGTTTTGTCTTGACACGGCTCATTTATTCATGCAGTTACCAAATTGCTCCAAAAGCGGTGTACAATCGCTTATAATTAACATTATTTCTTCACGATATACATCTGCTAACCCTTGCATGTTCAAAAATATATCATGGCCTGCCTTACAAGATAAATGTAAAATTTTGCTTATTTAGGCGGAGAAAACCCACTTAATTTGATACAATATCAAATGTTGCATGATAATACGAAAATCATGTATATCATAAGTTTACTTGCCACATCAAACTTACATCTTTGACTGTTACCGTTATACGGTACTAGATAATTTGGCCCCGTGTTCACAAAGAAAAGTTTCCGGATCGGGATCAAAACTTAAGAAAATAACATTGGTGATGTTAAAGCTTAAACAAAATGCCAAAAACGTTATTTTGCTCTATGATTTCATAAACCTGCTATTTCAAGTCTGTTTCTATTAAATAAATACTTGAAATTAATTATACGATATTAATCAATGGTATGTTTTTAGTTTGATCTAAAGCTTGGTCCTGATGCTTAAATCTTAGTGAACACAGGGACTTATGATGAAATTAACATAAAGTTTATATGTCTTAATACCAACTGTCCCGTGAACATAACAGAACAATGCTGCACCACATTAGTAATGGTACAGATTCCTGCATGCGGACAGCTGGAGAAGAAGGTTTACTGGTCGTCTCCTTTGTAGAAGCTGACGCGGTCGTAACTGTTGTAGTTGTCGATGCTGTAGTTGTAGTTGTTGATGCTGTAGTTGTAGTTGTTGATGCTGTTGTCGTTGTGGTTTCACCGAAGTTATTGTAATACTCTCCAAGAGGTGTAAACTCTGGCGAGCCAGATTCAAATAAACTAACAGCTGGCTTCACAAACATCCAGGTGTTCTCCAGTCGTGAAATGTACCAAGCATATCTGTTAAAATACAAATTTTTAAATCTAAAAAGCTACTGCGTCGAAAAGTGATTTTGGTCAATAATATCGATCTGTGCGGAACGGAGATTATCGGCCATGTAGCACCGGTTTGGGGTTTTAGAGCTGTAAATCCGATATGGTGTCGATTCTAACAAGATCACAAAAATTGATTTATAAGGATGATAACTAACGCTTTATTTAGAGATTTTCCGATATTCATATTTGACAGTTTTATTTCGCATCATTCTTTGGTTCTGATAAACACGAAATAAGTAACATATTCGTTGTTTTATAAATACAGCATATTTTTTACATTTCTACTATGGTTCTTTTCTACTCAAACTTTATATCGACTAGATTCTTAAATGCAAGAACATCCTCTAAGTAAAAACCTTCTTCCGACGGACGATAGATAGCGTGCTTTAAAATGACGTAATTTCGACTCCATTTAAAAATGGCTGTCATTCGGCCTGTTAGAAATCTATAATACATCGATTTATAGATATGAAAATAAAATTGTTGTATATAATATGTCTGTGAGATGACATTTAAGCATGATATGAAAAAACAGTCGCATATATATATTTAAATACAAATGTACCTTTTTCATGGCGCGTAAGTGGTAGTCATTGATAGTTAATCACTTACTATTTTTTCCCTTTTCGTAATAAAATCTTTAATACAACATACAATTTAACCCATTACTTCATGAGCATTTGCACAGACACTTGGGGTTTGGAGCTCAAAACGCCTTTAAAATCAAATGCATATTTGTCAATCCCAGCACATGTACTGATCATATATATAAAAAAAACTTAATATAAGCCGTTTTGAAAAAAAATCATATTACAACATCTATAATAACACACAAGATAAAAATGTTCGCCGGAAAAAATCCGCACCCCTACCGTCATAATCACCATGTATTTTATTCCATTTCCAATATTTTCACATAATCCTTTGGTCCATCGACACAGAAGATATAATTCTTCACGATGATGGTCAATTTTAAACTTCAACGGTAATATAAACAACGCAACAGCCGAAATAAACATCAAGATTATCGCCGTTTTCCTCCAACTACAAAATCTTTCGATAAATTCAATGGACCAGACGGCTATGAACGAAGCTATCCGATTATGTGGTTCCCAAACTTAAAAGCGCTGCGCATTTTGCACACGGCAAAGCTGGGGCCACATAATCGGATAGCTTCGTTCGTAAAAGACACATTTGATTTATTACTTAGATCCTCGCTAAAACTATGATGATATGGGGTAATCATTACTGTGACCTACATATTTATATTTCAAGTAATAATACAAGATATTTTTCCTTTAATATACAATCACGTTCTTACAGTGAATATGTTATGACTATTACAAAAAATAGTAGACAATACCTAAAGATGTATGGTGCTTCTTCTAGTCTTGGCAATATCGCTTTCATGAACTCTAAAACGATTGCAGGGTCAGTTTCTGCAGGACATGCAAACTCGGTAACCCAGATTAGTAAATTAAAGTCCTCGTACAGTCCAGAAAGGTAGTTCATCACCCTATCTGGGTCGCAATAGTATACGTGTGTGGCGAGATAATCAACTCTGCATCCATCACAGAACTTAAAGAAATCAGAAAACCAGGCCGTCACATTGTCTCCCTGACAGTTTTTACCGCACGGAGCCGCTGCTGGACTGACGAGTTTTCTGTCCGTTGTGGCAACGGCCTCTACTTGTGGCCATAGTTCGGCTGCTTGTCTTGAAGTTAAGTTAGATTGCGCCTGGTGGTTCGGCTCGTTGAAACCGAGGAAATATTTTGCCTGAGGTAAAACAATGTAGTTAGGAAATGTACTACCATTCCCCCAAGACATGGGCACGTGCATGTCAATGTAAGCATCGTAATCTGTGCAATTGTTCAGGCGCCGCTGTTTGTCTCCATTTGCACCCCAATCATACCTGCGAAGAGGGAACATTTTTTAATATTATATAAAGGTAGGATATTGTTGAAAATAAAAAAAACTGCAATTAAAGTTTCAATGAAAACATTTGAGATTAAACATTTTACGCGTGTCAAATTACATAACGTATACACAATTTAAAACCAGTTATTCCACAAAAACATACTTTTGCTGAATAAATCGAGTTATCAAAGTTGGTAAAATTACGGGCTGCCAGTTATGTGCAAAGACAAGACAGTTTTGATTCTAACCTATTAGATATTGTGTTATTATTGTACTTTAAAGAACATTCTAATTTTTAGTATTGTGAAGTTGAGCTGAAATGACTAGTATTTCAAAAGATTGACTGTACCAACAGTTGATATTGGAAATTTTAAGTATATACTATAATATGCCTTTAATATAAAAATAATGTTCCATTCTTTTCATAAATTGAACATGACACAGGTAATTTCCGATGTATATTCATAAACATTTCCTTGACTCATTTATCGTTCGTTTGAAGTAAATTATAAAATTGAAAGGAATTATCGCAAACTGCATTTCAGCTATTCACTAACTATATACCCTTTGATTGATATAATGCCACTATATGCGGATGCTTACCACCAAGATATTCCTGTCAGTTTTGGTAGGTCAGTGCATGTGAACAAAGCAGGTGCCATTCCAAGTCCTTTCTTTACTGTGCATTCGCCAACATTGCAGAATAATCCAACAAAAACAGAAACTGCTACACAGACAGGTTTTGCCATATCTACACAAAAATACAGAAAACAACGTGATTTTATTGGTGGCAACGCTATATAATTATTATAACATGGAACCGAAAGAGATTCTTCTTAAGCCAGGCCAACATACGTACATATCCATGAATTTTTGCCAGGCTTTATACCGAAGCTTGTTCAGGTTTTGAACTTTAATGCGTATATCCCTTTATTCCTGGAACCAATGACTTATATGCAGTTGAATAAGGTTCAGTGTTTGGGCATTCATAATAAAACCGATTTTTATGTAATAACAGTTAGTGAACATGATTATTATATATACAAATGTATATTCTTTATTTGATTCTCATCCATACATAACAACATAACAACAATTCAATTACATTATTTTACAATATAAAAGTTTTTTTGTGTACGGCCATTCTAATCAGAATTACGAGAAACTTTTAAAGCAACCTAATAGAAGGGAGGCAACTCTGTTAGATTTTATTTCAAAAGATAAAGTATAAAAATATGATTATTCATAGCTAGGACAAATAGATCGAAACCCAACTGTCTTATGAACGTAAATCTCCAGTTAACCATTGTCTAGTTATATTTATTTGCGAATTATCTCATCCTTGTATATTTGTTTTAATTCCTACTACATGTATCATGAATGTTTAGCAATGTTATTTTTCTATAAATACAATTTTCTATTAAAATTTATTAGATAAACCGATAGTTCAGTAATTATTATTTAAAAAATGATTGGTATTATTTTTTAACCTTCTATAGTAGCTGTACATGTTTCGCCCTGTGGTATTTTCGATTACCCGCCGTGTAACAGCAACTTCGTTTATTTGCTTATTATTGCAAACATTGCATTACTATGTATGTGTTGTGCCATTTTGGAAGCACATCTTTTATTTTTGACATTTGATCAGAAGTATAGGTCAAGTTAAATCTTATATCAATATATTTTGTTTTTCTTTTGGTCATACTTATTTTTGTAAATTACACAAAACATGTACACGTATATTTTGATAGTTTGCATGTGTCGCTTACACACTTAACGCTTGTAAAGTACAATTAGATAAGTTTAAATACAATGTAAAATGCATTAAGTCATACAATTAATTAAAAACCGAATTTTCACATTAAAGTTAAGCCTAGACTGAAATCAGACATTATTTAAAAGCCCATTATGCCTCAGAAGTGCCATCATTATTATTCTCAATCTTTTTTATTGTTAAAGTTTCCAAAAATACTCATTTGCTATAAAATTGAATTATCTTTCGTTTCTTTTGCTCTGTTGGTCAGGGGTATAATCACAGTGAAAGAGTTATTTGTATTGAAGTCAAAATACTACATTTTGCTATCGTTTCATGACATTAATACTGCATATTCAGCGCAACTTTCTTCAGTTGTTAATTTATAATATACTTTAAATCCATTATTAAACATTATTTAAAACATGTGAAACATTTCTAAAAAAAAAATTTTAAAATATGGATTTCTGTGGCATTTTTAATAAAAAAAAAGTCTTTAATAAAAAAAAAGAAGTTTAATGCTAACTTATCATAAAACTAATTGCGCCAGAGAGTATCATGAGATCGCATATTAAAATATACTTAAATACTGTTCCTTTTAATGTTTCCATAATAGTTTAATATTTGTCTTTTATACTACGACAGTGATTAGTCCCTAGTAATATAAACGTTGTATCAACGTTTTTGATTTTTTATTACTTGATATTAATTTGCAAACACTTAATATGCATGACATTAATGCATTTACGGGACTTATTGTTAAAACAGGATATTGATGTAGAAGAAAAAATTATAAAAAATGTGGAAAACATTTAATTTTATAAAATTCAAAAGCAATACAAAGCTATAAGCTATATAACTTTCAATGAAGTAATCTAAACACATAATTTGATTATCATTTAGTCGATGCAACATTTTTTTGAATTTGTTTATATATATTAAACAACGGATTTTTTTTTAATTTCTGGTAAGCCTGAAAAAGTTGTTAAAAAGTTGATTATTTGAAATACCTGATTATACTTTTTTCCTATGATTTACATATTTTGTTTTGTGTATTATTCTAGATTTCTTTATATAAAGTGACATTTTGCTCATATTTTCCTAGTCAAGTTGAACTGAATTGACTTTATATTTCAAAAGATTGACTGTTAGAATGATGTTTGACCAACATATGATATTTGAAAATGTTTAGGATAAGATTATAAATCTGCCTAAAATATAAAAAGACTGCCCCACTCTTTTTATAAACTGAACGGTACACGTAAATTCTAATGGATATTTACAGAAAATTCCTTAAGATCCGTGTGTTATTTATAGTTTAAATTTTTTAAATCAAAAGGTATTATTGCAAAATGAAAACTTATTTATTTATTCACATGTCCACGCATTATATACCCTTGGATGGGCATAATGTCACTTTAATCAACTTATCCAGAACAGTTTTACATATATCAATATTGTAATTATTTCCTTTTATTCTAAAAAGTGAAGATTAAGTATACTTTAATAGCGCAGTTTTTTTATTATTTCATCGGATGTAAATAATGATCGGATGATCTGCAATTTTTATTAAAAAATGAAAACAAAAATCATTGATGCATTTCTTGTTGTTTAAATACCATTTCAATACTTCAGAATATGTAGGTTAATAAAAATTATCAAATTAAAAAATAAGATGCATGTAGCTGATTTCATATTTCAATCATTATACAAGTTCATAATTATAATTCTTAAAAATCATACAAGTGGTAATATATTCAAAGAATAAACTCACCTCTGAAAAGGACTTTCTATTGTTAAAACGAGCAACTTCTTTGAATGAAAATTGTTAATAATTCCGTCTCTTGTTTGATAACTTATAATTATGGAAAATGATATTGACCATATTATTAAAAATAAAATACTTTCAGTCAAAGTATCAGTTTAATTTGTAGTTTTGAAAAATAAAATAATTTTGTATTTAAATTGATGAGAAATAATTTGTTTCACTGCCCTGTACACAACACCATCACACATCGATTATGACGCTACGACTGATTAAGGCGCAAATAAATTCATCATTCAATAAATATAAATAACCGTTAAATTCCGCAAACCATTTCGATACAGTTACTACATCGAATTAATTTATTTACAAGCGTGACGGGTCCATCCTAAAGAATCGCACATAAAAGCAAATGTATTGCCGTGCTTTAATTAAGTACGATCGGATTAGTAAATTAATCACCTTTCAGACCATTGACATGACGGTTCAGTCGTCCGGTTGAAGGATATGGCTTTGAATGTTTTTACTTATTGTCAGTCATTACCTGTTTATTAATAATGTAGGGTGTTACTACATCTATTGATATGCATTACATCTCTAGTAAGTCAAAACATAATCTTACATTAAAGTTTACTATTAACTAAGCTTTATATTGATTTCAAGAGTATAAGCGTATACAAACTAGTCGCCAACACAGCTTTCCGTCACGATTTGCAACTTTAATAATGCATTACAGGGAAACTTGGTATCTTGCAATTTACGAAACAAAAGAGACGGAAGTTACCGCACCGAGTACCTTGGATATCATGTTTATTAACAATGCTTTACAGCTTTCGGATATGATACAGTCTGTTCTATAAAAGTAAAACATGATCAATCGATTTCTATAAAGTGGTCCATGGTGATTTTAGTGTCATTGGCTCAAAGGCGATTCTGTATCCATTACTTTTCATATTGTTCTTTTAAAAGACTAAAATCAACTGATGAAATTCAAAATAAGGATGAGGTTTTCCTGAGAAGAAATCTTTTTTTAAAACATTTTCTTTCACTCTGATATTTGTTTTAATTTTTCTTCAATGTATGTAATGAAGATTAAATTTATAAAAAAGACAGTTTTCTTTTGAAATTCCAGGTATAAAAATGTTACCCCTTGCTAGACGCCATTTAGTATTGTTTTAACTTCCTATCATAGCTAATCTTAATTAAAAAATATTTAAACGTATAATGACCGGGATGAAATTATAGATATATCTCAACAAAAGGGAAATCAAATTAAAATATCATATCCATAGACAAAATGCACAATTTTCAGCTTAAATGCCCAAATGTTTTTTTTTACTTTTTGCGGGTTTTGGGTATGGGTTAATATGGCCTTGGGTTTTTTTTATAATATTTTAATGTCAGTTTCATATAAAAACCAATTAATCATTTTAAAGTTATCAGTATTGCAGTTGATACCCTCTGAACGTTTAAACATATGATTGATTACTTTCTACTTAAAAAAATCTAAAATGACAGATAATTAGACTTCATTGCATATTCTTTATCAACGCTATTCACAAACAAATAACAACATATTTGATGCAATATAATATTGCAATATGATATTAATGAAATCATATCTGATTAAGAACTTCACTCAATTTTGTTCGATACAATATTCAATTTATTCATAAATTGACAAGTATACAACTTTCATGTTACGCTTATTGCGCAGTAGTTATTCCAGCTATATCCACATAAATATTTATAGCAATTTGTTTACAAACTCGTAACATGAAACTATGATATTGACAAACAACAAAGCAACATGCTTAATAAAAAATAACTAGCAGTTAATGATATTTAATAATATTGTTCTTGTTTTTTTTCCAACATGTTGTTAATTAATCAAATTCGATATTGTCGCAGAGTTATCTAGCTAACACCTTTTATTTCACACTTAAAGTTTTAATTTTAGACCACATTGGAATACAGGATGAAACGAACGTTTTTGGGTTGTATCACTAGTTACTTTCAACTATAATGTCAAAACAAAAACTCAAATCAAAGCATAAATTTATACCAAATTGTTCTTGGCAAAAATGTATGAAAATCATGATTTGGAGTTAACATAAAGTTATGTTTACCCGCCTATATTAAGCTTTAACAAACAACATGTCTCGAATGTTCCATTACAATTGAAGAATTTGCAGTAATTTACTATTGGTGTGTGTGAAAGAAATATTTCACATAGGTTATATCAAAGAACTCATTAGTACAAATGTGGAATAAATATAATTTCATTTCATGGTCAAAGAAATAAATAGTGAAAAAAAATAATTTGAAAAGAATTGAACGTATTTCAATTTAATTAAGTTAAAAACAAAGTGAAAATTGGTATTCTCCGTGAATATTCAGTGTTGCATGACATTGAAATAACGCAGCATTTGTGCAGAATCATCGCTGGACATATACACAACTATGGCCCAAAAGTACTTGGACCAAAATACTTAAAAATAAATCAAATTTTAAGCAACGTATACATGCATAAGGCTGCTATGGCATTTGTTGATATCTTCTTACAGTTATAAATACTCATTTGTCACACCGAATAATCTTTTGCTTTTTATTCTGTGTTGGTAATGGTAATTGGTATGACTATAGTGAATTAGTATTTTCGATGGAAATCAAAATACTATTTTGTTAATTGTCTCAGTTACGTTTTGTCTGCTTATGTCAGTGTTATGCGACACAATAACTTTTACTGATTGTCAACACCAATAATGTGATAAAATAATATACTGACAAATAAAAATTGCTGCATTTAATACACTACCAAGATCGTCAATCTAGTGAATTTTCAATAAAAAAACAAATACTTTTCAGAACAAAACAAAAATCCTAAATATGCTTTTTTAAAATAATAGTTTACTCAATTTAACTGACAAGAAAATATATTGGTTCATTTACTCACATTGGTGATCGTTTTAGCCATTGTTTCTTCCACGAAAAAGAGTTATAGTACTAGAATGGGAAAATGGCTTTCAATACAAACAAAATGTTATTTGTAAAGGAATTGTTACTATTTTATTTTCTATTTTTCAACGAGTTGAGAAATAAATAAGAGCGAATAATCAATTAAAACGGTGATATTTATTTTTATTTCATAATAGATTGATGACAGATATGTAGGTCTATTACAGTTAGTATAAAGTCTATAAATGAAATAACTTTGAAATGCTTTTTGCACAAAAAGGATATAGAGTTCTTACGAATATTTCAAGAATAAGAATGATGTAAACGTGCGTTTCTTCTTTATTAAAATTGTTTTTACATAACAAATACCATAACTTTGTTTTCTGCCTTCAGATCCTTGTTATATGATTATGCCAATTGGGCTTGGACTGTTTTCTTTTACCATGCTGGAAATTATATTGATATATATACATTGTACTATCAAACCTTATCAGAGTTAACTCTTTTTAAGTAAATAATGATATGAAACATATTATTCATCTAATGACCAATAAACACACACTTGTTAAATATATTTACATTATCGAATTTATAGATAAAATAACAAAGACAATACAAATTCCTTGTCAGCGAACCAAATTTAAACATCAAAAGATAATGTTAATAATATGATAGTCAAAGAAGAGAGCATCAGTCTGTATTCTTTTGAATTGATTGTATTGATTGAAATACATCGTAAAATCAGATCTTTTTAACTCTCATGACATTAGAAAATAGATTGAGTTCTAAAGTACGCTTTTAAATTCAATTTGTAATAACATAACCATGAAATCTTCAAAGCACCCATATGCCATATATTGAATGCCTTACATAATGAAAAAGATAAAATCGTACAAAGTTTCTTTGGCAAATTTTGCTCTTGTAATTTTGTATAAATATCGTATACATGAACACGCACGTTCTCGTGTAACGTCTAGTTACGATAATACAAATTTATACCCCCTTTTTAATACAGTAAATTATAAGTATGAACATTTATTCATTGTTAGTTTTGTTGTTGTTGTTGCTTTATTGTTGTTGTTTTTGGAATTTTGCATTAAAGGTTCCATGACTACCGTCGGTGCTATGGGGCGTGGACGTTACATTACATTTTCCAGTACTGTCCATGAACAGGTTCAACAAAACCAAACCTGAACAATTTTTAATTTTGCTATTTTTGGCGTTCTTAAGGGATTCTGTTTTCTCTCTATATTAGCATTCAATAATGATAAAGTAGTGATTAAGAATGCAAATTCGTTTAACATCTGTGGATGTTTTGAAATTCAATTTTTCACCATATTCATGTTCAAATGTTGAATTCTGCTAAAGTCAGGGCTAAGAGGCATTTTCAGTTTTGTCGTTACGGGGGCGCTTTAGGGATTCTGTGTTTCTCTATTTTAATAAACTATTGTGCAAACTATCATGCAGAACTATAAACTTTACAAAAGCTACCTAGATAGTTTCATCATATTATTGTAAGATTTTATAACATTTTCATTTTATTTTGTACAGTACGTTTACACCGTATATACCCAGTAAGGCAGAAGTGTGAAGGTAACGCAGGAATTCTGTAATAGTAGCACATTATCTTTTCAAATCATCGGCCGACATAAGGAACATGTAAGACATAACTGGACTTACACGGCGGTTTATATCTTCGTTTTTGAAATTCTAAACACTGTCAAGATTTAGGTTTCGAAAATTGCTGAATTGTTATTGAAATATGTTTAACTATCAACAAAAACATTAAAAGTTTCACATATAATTATTGTAGCATTATTACTTACACCATGAATAAACAAACAGAGTTTTTACAATTCACCAATTCTTTTGCGTACTTTGTTTGTTTCATTTTTTTTCCTTTTGTCTCGTATGCCCATTTCAGCACTTTTTTGTCAGACCTCGGCGGTTGATCAACCTCACCAGCTTTTCTGCTTTAATTAAAAGTTGTAAATCTATTCTGTGTCAGTGGTGAGGGACAGATGACGACGTCTTGAAAAATTTTCTAACCGCACGAGGATCGAGCCATGGTCCCTTTGATTACAAATCTAGTGTTCTCTGTATTGGTCCGTTAAAATACGATCGCGTTTCAACACAAGATGAAGTCTTGCAATCTATTACGTGATAGTGTAAATTATCGTCTTATTAATTTTTTCTATAAATGAATATTTTCTGATGTATCATCCTGTAATAGCTTCCTCAGTTTCATATGGCGATGATCATTTGTTTGTTTGTTTGTTTGTTTCATTTTACGCCTTTTTCAACAGTATTTCAGTCATATAGGCGGGTAGTTTCCTAACCATCGTTCCTGGAGAGTTACACCAGTACTAGACAACCTTCCTCCGCGCTAAACTACCAAAGCATCTCCCGGGGATCGAACCCACGCCAGAGAGGTACCTGGATTAGAAGTCATCGACTCTAACCCCTCGACCACGGAGGCGGTACCGATGATCATTTAAATTAAGTATGCATCGTTTACTTTATCTGCTACTATGTTGTAAAGGTGAGGTTTTGTAATAGGTGCATACACACATATCCTGAATACATGTTGCGATCAAACAACTTCAAACATTTTGAAGACTAAATTAACATTCTTACCTTTCCCACAACATTAATGCAAACCGTTGTACATAACGTTCAGTAATTTTCAATTTTACAGGTCACTGAAATAGTTCCAAACTGTTCTGGCCTTTCCCACAATATTACTGCACACAGTTGTACATACGTTTCAGTAACTTATATTTTTACAGATCACAGCAATAGTTCTAAACGAAGTCAGTTCAAATAATAAATTATTTTCGATTCAGCATAGAAACGGCATCAGTATAGAACAGTTATTCCAAAATAAGGAAAAAAAAGAGAAAATACCCAGGACTTGTACATTGTAATTCTGTTAAATTCTGCATTTCAAATTTTGTTAAAATAAATGGATCCAAAACGTACCATAAAGCATTTTCATTTGTTTGTTAAGCATAGTTTAGATATTATATTTGCACTGCAAAAATAGAACAGAACAGAACAGAACAGAAATTTTATTTGAATCTAACTTGAACATTTACATACAACAAATTTTACATGCACATAGTAATAATGTAAATATCATACTATAAACATGCAAACAACTTTACATATTTCATCAGATCATAACAAAGAATTTAATTCATTTGTTCTTAATTTAAAAGCATTTCTGCAAAACAGAGCCAATTTGTTTAAGACCTTTACATTTGTAAAGATAATAGATAAAATATGAAGATTCATTGTTGTTAAATAAAACATATAAAATTTTACTTCTTTTTCCAATGAAAGTAATATCAGTTGTTTTTTTGCTTTTTTGTTGTATTTTGTTGTTGTTTTTTTCCCTTTTCTTGTGTTTTGTTGTTGTTGTTTTTTTGTGGGTTTTTTTTTTGGGGGGGGGTTAATTTGGGGTGCGTTTTTGTTGTTGTTGTTGTTGTTGTTGTTGTGTTTTATATTTTTAATATGAGTATAAAGTTATTGCAACCAAAACATGCTAGGTAACAATTTCTGAACTCATTGATAATAAAGCGGAACCATCATTAAAGTTAAACTTATTTTTAAAAGTATCAAAGACAATGATAATAATTTATTTTCATGAATTTATTTGCTTTTATAGTTATCGTTTTTTTTTTTTTCAATATTAAATTAAATTTATAAAGTAATATATGCACTTATTTTTCTTCCTAAAAAGTGTGAACCACTCTTGTCATAAAACATTTCAAATGCATCACCTCTGAAATTTATTAAATTAATAGTGCATATATATTATGCTTACGTTTTTTTTAAGAAAAAAACTTTAAATATCATAACCAATATCTTATCATAGCTAACCTTTCCCACAACATAACAGTGTACCTTCTGACACTACTACAAATGTACTAATAATTTACAGTTCATTCAACTCTATTTAAAAAGAATGATTGATAAAAATATAACCAAATACTCCTACGAATGACATTGCAGGTAAAATGGATTACGAATGCCTCACTCTTAATAAAATAACTTGATTAATTAAACATGTGCAGTGTTCAATAGAATGTGTGATTTTTTGGGGACTGTTTTTATCATATCGTTTTCAGGTACTGCATGTAACACCTGCAATGGTTCAATTAAAATAAACCCTATACAGTTGTATAGCCTAAAATAACGAAAGGGTGTGTGTACAGATGCTCTACATATCTCTATGTTTCATTTATCCTAGTCATTCAATGTGCAAATAATTCGCGTCATAAATATTTTACATTGGTACAGGTTATATGTTAGAGTGAAATAAAGGATAAATGAAAGAACATGACATTCAAACTATAAATGACGTATATCCTCAAATAATTTCTATTACTTAGATGGTCTAATAGAAGCAAATAATTGCATTTTAGTTCGTTTTTAATGGTATGATAATGATCAGATAAATTAAGGGTATTTATTTTTGTCTATTTTTTTAAACTGTAGTAGAGCTACACTCGTGCGATAAATTATTTGGCTCAAATAAACTGAACACTTTGCCTCATATCTGTACATTCCAGTCATGTGACTTTATGTACAATAAATAAATCAAAACATGATATTAACCTCAACAACTTCAAACGGTTTGACATAGTGTTAAACAATTTAACCGTTCGCTAAAAATGTAAAAAGCTTTTGATATTGGTGAAGTAAAAATATAGACAGTATATAAATTGTGTCGCATTCAAGTGAATAGTTGATATATTTGTAAAACTAGACGAAATACGGCCAACATATTAATTTGCAATTAAAAAGCACAAGTTCATTTGACATAATGATATCAAAAACAAATATATTTTGCCTTGCTTAAGAATGAATAGAAACATTTATATAACACGAGGTTTCGGAAAGAAAATATTTAAACTGTATGAACCGATCTTTGGAATTTTATTGATCATAACAGAATACAAAAAAAAAACATGAAAACTCACACAATATTTAGAAAATACAAGTTTAGAATGAGTACTTACTCAAATATATTTCTATATAAACAGCAATATGCATTCATTTTGTAATACATAAGGTAACACTTATCAATTTCTTATCAAAAGACTTGTGTCCCGTTTTTCAAAAAACAAATGTAAATATTGAAATATTTTTTAAATAGGCTATACAGTTTACCAAAAGTACATCTATCAAAAGTGCCACTTTTAGTCCTGTTAATTCCAATTCAATCTTATTAGATGGGCCCAGTTGTCAGTTGCGTTATCAATAGATCATTTTTAGCGTTTAGCATTTTGTTAAAGGATTAATTCTCAAATTCAGATTATTTTTCTGGTTTGTTTATTTGTTTGTTCGTTGTTTGTTTTATTATTATTAATATTATTATTATTATTATTATTATTATTATTATTATTATTATTATTATCAATGCTGTAAATCACTGAGCTATAAACTGAAAATTAAGTGAGCATAATGTTATTACATGAAGAAAAATACTATACATTGTTATGGAGAAGGCTTCAGTGATACTTCTTTTAGGAGATTCAGCTTTAAAAGTAAATTGTCATACAGTTATCTTGTAACATAAAACCCTTCTTCCTATAGTTTTGTTTCCGATCCTAAGAAAAATATAATTCCCACATGTTAAATTATGTCGATTGAATACTGCTAAACACTGCAATATGTAAAATAATCTAAAGAGTTGTGTTTTTCCATATACTAAGTCAAAACCTTTTCAATGCGCTCTTTGTGATAACATTTTCATTACTTTAGAAAAATCATGACATTTTTCAATTTCAAAGAAGACGATATTGAAAACGTTTCCCCGTTTAAAAGGCACATTTTGTCATAACATCTCCTCGAAATTGAATAACATTAAGGTGTCGTATTATTAACAAGGTGTTACTTATTCACAAATCAAATACTGCATACAAAATAACTGAATAACATTAACCTTTTGATATACCGCTCGTAACTCAATTAATTTATAATCAAAAGGTATAAGATCAAACATGTTTTAAACTACATTTATTTCATTTTTTATTCACTCCTTCACAGGATCATATAAAAATATATTTCTTTTTAGTAATTTTTTGTGATATACAATGATATATTTATATATTTATGTTCTTCGCTATATCAAAAACGTACTGACGATCAAACAAACAAAACGTTCTGTCACTTAATCTAAAGCACATAGATTCCGTTTAGAATATGCGACAAACAATACACGACTACCTCTTATCCTTTTAATGCTTATAAAACCTTCAGTTTTTCCTACATAGCTTGCCAATCGTGTCAATACATGTTCACATTTATAACATTTTTAACAAAATGCTAAAATATTTACATTTTTTTTGCTAAAATCTGATACATTTTGTGTAGCACTTTGCGAACAATCAATTTCGTAGTTATGTTACATTGCATATAAAAATACTAGCAATGTCAACAAGTACTGAAAGTCATATAAAACCGTAGGTTTGTAATTGTGTAAAAGGTTACTCAACGATTGGTCACAGTATTGTAATAATTCATTGGGAGATATGTAACTTTTAGAGGCATAAATTTACAAAATGGTGCATTTCAATAGCCAAAACATATGCTAATTTTTTTAATGCTTTGATATCCCACAGAGTTTAAAGTCGACATGACTAAATGATTTTCATCCCCAAAGTCATAATTTAAATACGTCTTCTTTAAATGAAGGAACACGGTTAAGTTAATGCAATTTTTGTATCAATCCATAATCAGTCATGTTAATATTCAATTTCTGTTAAAACTACAATGACGTCATGAAATCTGCGATGGTCAACTTTGATCTCATTCAAGATAACATAACCATGACTTATAAAACAGTTGCCGTGAACAAAGACAACATTTTCATCCTGCAAAGATCTGTTGCATATCTGATCAAATATATTTTCATTTTGTCATAAAACCATATTTTAATTTGCTTTATTATTAAATGGAATTTTTATAAATTATAAACAACATTCACAACATATTAGAAAGCCTTTTTGGTTGCAAAACATTGGCAATGTATCGCAAGAAGCATGTTTTTTGTTGTTGTTTTTTTTTCATATTTTGCTTTAGTGTCTGTGTGGTAAGTTTTACATTTTAAAAGTGCAAAAATTCTATGATGAATTTCGAATTGTTTGCATTTTCGTTTTAGTTCTACAATCATTGCTCATAATAGTTAAAATTGAGCAAAGTACAAATATAAGACACAAGATACAATTTGTAAGGTAATTTTATGTTTTTGTTTTCATTGTTTTGCCCATTTTATGTTAAAGGTGTATTTCACAATTAGACAATACTGTTTTTGCTTAAATTCCAAATCATGCAAAGTTAAATCAAAATCCAATATGTAGTTTTCATATTCCCCTTAAGTCTTATAGTATATGTCAACTGTCGTGACGTTTTTAAGGGTCACTGCAAAATTGAATAACGGGCAGTATGGTCAATAACGTTTAACATTATTTCTTGTAATATAAAATATATCAAGATAAGCCATAGAAAAAAGGAAACATTTTAGACATGATAAAATTCAAAAATATCAATAAACGTTTTTTATATCCCATGGATTTCAAAGCCGAGAAGTCGAACATAGTTTTTATCCCAGTAATTACAACACTGTCACGTTTAGCTGAATTAGAAGATTATGGTTAAATAATTGTAATTTTAATACAACATTCGGAATAAAGAACATTGAAAAGACCAGTTTGTTTAAATTACTACGCTGAAACTATCTTTTAAAAAGGATTTATTAATTGATTTTGAATTTTTAGTGTATATGCAATGCTGCATTATTCCAGGTATTTTATGTCTATTTATTTCTAATATCTATAACTTATGCAATCTCACAAGTGGTGACTTGGAGTCTCACATTTTTACTATTATTTTGCTTTACTTTTCACAATAATTTGAAAAAAAAAGAAATTTTAATTTTTTATAGATCAAGAACCTGTCTTATAATTGTCTTAACACGTTAATACTTTTTCGAATGCAGAGTCAGGGTGCAGAAAATGAAAATTAACTTACTTAAAGATTGTTTTGATCTTCTGAAAGAAATAGCAAATATATAATTGCAACACCTCTGTAACTCTACTATTCGGAATATATATCTTAATTATCAAAGTTTTTATGTCTTAGAATAGAAGCTAAATGTCAGCATAAAACTCAATGTGTTGCAGAACGAGGGCATATAAACAATGTAAAGAAAAGGAAATTTTGTTTCAATAAAGTCGTGTGATTTTTTTTTTAATCTGTGAGGTATGACCTTTCATTTAGATCACGGACTCCATCGCGTTTAAATTAAGATCAATTGCTATCTATTGACTGGTTTTCAAAGGCCATTGTATGACTGTGTCTAGTATGTGAAATTTAATAATCATTTTGCAGGATGTTTAATTTCCATTAATGTATAGATATATTATTTTTCACATTATACAGTTTACTGTAAACATTTTAACGGAAATACATTATCTTTCCGTTTGATATACTGCTTACAAGTGAATCAATTTATAACTAAACTCCATCAAACAACTTCAACGAGACTGTAACAAATTTATTCACTCGCAATCGGAGGGAATTTTTTTTTAAAAAAAACTTATTTCCTTTAACAATTTTACGTGCAGAGTTTAATAGATAATGATAAATGATGATAAAAAGTGTAACACGTTCCGGTCTTTGGATCCAGAAAAACAGCGTTATAGAAAACATTGCATTTAATGTAAATTGTGCGGATTTTCGCTTTTCTTTCTTCATTTTTTCCATATTTTTTTCGGTTACTATAAACAAACAATTTTGCCGTGATTTGTACTACAACCTGATGAATCTTGATATTCTGATATTGAAAATGTTATGTGGAAAGACAAAATTGATATCATTGTTATTAGATTAACATCCCTCGCCGGTAATATTATATTTCAATACCCAACAATTACCGTAAGGTATACGGCGATTATTTACCAAATCAAACTATTTGAGTCTCCCAAATGTGGAGAAATTGACAATTTTAATGACGTTAAACATGACTGTTAAACTGTGGCGTCATTTTAATATCGACTTATAACTTTGACATCACAACATCTGATTAAACTCGCTTGTGGATATCTAATTATAATCACTGACTTAATATTATAAGCCATAACGGGTTATTAAAATACAACCAACTAGGATTACTTTCATCAATGTTTAAAATTAAGAAAATATTTCTCAGCATGTTCCTACTTACTTTTAAATATGAATTTAATACCATGGCATTTTGGTTATGTTCTTTTTTATCATTTATAATCAACAGTCTCAAAGTCTCTAAATATTGCTTTCAATGTGATTTGTTTCAAAATTGCAATTTATTTCACAAATAAGAAAAATTATACCTGTATTCTTAAGATCGTTAGTTACACCATGTTATATATAATATGTATTTTCTAAAAGAAAACCTCTTTATCCTTGATCAGTTGCAAATAGTTACCCTCCTGTGTCAACTTATATTAAGTATAAAATATGTACTATAATCAATTTCCAAGGAAATATTAAAGATCATAGGAAAAGGTTATGTTTGAGAAATTTCAAGCGTATTCACCGACGACCTTTCGTACTAAATATATAAGTATATAAGTATACATGTACCCATTATAATTATATGACAAAAACAATATGTATATATATTTTTGATAAAATAGCAAATGGTGCTGACAATTATCATGTAAAAAATAGTGTCTTTTTTAATTAGATCTTCAAAGCATTTACATGGCATATATTGAATGCTTTAAATTTTGTAAAATACATGCTGTTTGTTTTGTTTGAAAAGTGCGTGAACATTTTAGTTACACTAACACAAGTTTTTGTTTGAGGTATAAAATACATAATTTTAATTCTTCCTGAATGTTTAGTTTCTTCCCTCTTACATCTTTATACGAAATTACAAATATTAAACACTTGTACATAATGTGTTTTAGCATTTACATCATGTAATATTTTAATCCTAAATGTAGTGAATTGAATCACTCAAAATAATTTAGACAGATTCTAAGGTAGGTATCAGTCTCAGAATTTGTTTATTTATTTTTACTTTTCCTATATGTCGGTTATATATCAGATTCCTAAATTGTCAGTACAAATTCACTATTTACATAGAATTATAGAAAATTTCAAAGTAGGAACAAATATTTGTTGTAATGAAAAGTTGTATATCATTAAAATTTTGTGAAAACACACATATTTGCCTATTAACTTACGAGCAAATCTTTGGTTTCGTACTTTTGACGTTGGTACAATTTTAAATGTTAGAGTTAAATAAACATTATTCATAAAATAAATGGCTTTATGTTCAAATTAAATATTGCTATTATTTAGAAGGTCAAGTAGAAGGAATTTATTGCGTTTTAGTTCGATTTTAATGGTATGCAAATGATATGAATAAGTCTAATGGTGAAGCTACTTTCATGCAATAAATCATTTTGCAAAAAAACCTAAACCATCTGCCTCATCTCTGTAAATTTTTCAGTCACGTGACTTTATGAAAATCAAAACATGAAATTTACCTTAACAAATTTCAAACGCTTTGACATCCAAATTAGTGTAAAACATTTTAACCGTTCGCTAAAACATGTAAAAAGCTTTAGATAATGATGATTTTAAAAAATAAACAGTAAATAAATTTTGTGACATTCGAAATAATTAGCTGATACCCTTTGTTAACTAGATGAAATAAGGGTATCAAATAAATTTGCAATTAAAACAACAGAAGTTCATTTGGCTTACTCACTTAAAAGAATTCAAATATTTTGTATTGCAGAAACATTATTATAACACGATGTTTCAGAACGGAAAAAGTAAAATTTATTAAACTATAAATATGAACACATTTTCCGACTTTATTTATCATAACAGAATACGAAAATAACATGAAAACTCACTCAATATTTAGAAAATACTAGTTAAAATTTCATTTCTTACTGGCTCTAATTTCTCTCTAAACAGCAAAATGCATTCATTTTATTAAACAAAATGTGAAATTTTATAAATTTCTTAATTTAAAAGAATTATCTCAAGTTTTTAAGAAAACACGATTTTCACCTTTTGATAGTATTTAAATATGTTTAAAACAGATTTACATAATTTACAGTTTGCCAAAAATACTTCTATCAACAGTGGCACTTTCTGTCATTTTATTTCCAATTCAGGCTAACTTGATGGGTCCAATTGACAGAATTCAGCAATTAGTAAACAGGAACCTAGCACAGATTCTAATATTCAATATTTTTTCTCTTCGTGTATTTTTTTTATTATAATTATTATTATTATTGTTTCTTTGTTTGTTGTTTGTTTCTTTGGGTTTTTTTTTTTCTTGTTTGTTTGTTAATTTTCTGTTTTTAATTGAATTGTTTTATCTTTTTTAATTTAGCATAAAAATGATAATAATAATAATTATATCACAAAAAATAGCTACATAAAAATATCTTCTTATATGATTAAACGTACCATGTTAATATAACACGTGTACTCTCCCGTGAGAGATTTAATCAAAAATGAAATTAATGTATTTCAAATCATGTTTGATCTTATACAATTTGATTAAAAATCAATCAAGTTACGAGTAGTATATCAAAATGGTAATGTTATTCAGTTATTTTGTATGCAGTATTTGTGAATATATATTACCTTGTAACTAATAAGGCACCACTAGGTCATTCAATTTCACAGAGATGTTACGACAAAATATGCCTTTTGAACGGGAACGTGATTTTCAATTTCGTGTCATTAGAATCTGAAAAAGGTGGGATTTTTCTAAAGGTATGAAAATGTTATCACAAAGAGTGCATTGAAAAGGCTTTGACTTTGACTGAGTCTATAAAAAATTCACAACTCTTTAAATGTTTTATATCACAGTGTTTAGCAGTATTCAATCGTCAGTATTTTACATGTGGGAATGTTTTTTCTTTTTTCTTAGGATTGGACGAAGAAGACTTTTGTTTTACAAGATAACATTATAAAGCTTAAAGCTGAAAATTGAAGAAATATCACTGAAGTTTACTCGATAACAATATATAGATTTTTCTTTATGTAAAATCATAAAGCTCAATTGATTAATTAATTTTCAATTTATAGCTCAATGACATAAAACGCCAATAACAAAGCAATGATTATAATAATAATAATGATAAGAAATAATAAAATTAAATGATAATAATAATGATAATTATAATAATAAGGATAATAATAATGATAATTATAATAATAGTGTCCTGTCATTATAATTAGTTAACGTAATCTAAACAACAATATTTCCGTTTATTATAAGTTTCTGAGATATCCGACAAACAATATACGTAGTGAACAGGGTACCTTCTACCCTTTTAATGTTTATAAATATAAAATGTTGGTTTACACATTTATTTTCCTACATATCTTGCCAATACATAATATGTCAATACATATACACGTTTATAATATTTTTAACAAAATGCTAAAATATTACAATTTTTCCTGAACCCTGGTGCATTTGTAGAAGCAGTTTCTCTGTAACAACCAATTTCAAATGGATTTGACATTGCTATAAAATAGCGTCGTCAATAAGTACTGAAAGTCATATAAAACCTTAAGTTTGTAATTGTGTTAAGATTGGTAATATGTTATTATTTTATGGGCATAAATTTACAAAATGATACAATTCAATAGCCAAAACATATGCTTAATAATGTCGTTATATTCTCAGTAAACAAAACATGTAACATTTAATTAAAGAATAAATCTTTGTGAAAAATGTATCTTTTACAATATAATTATATCATATAATAACAATTAATAAATGAATATAATGAAAAACAAAAAGGTCGACATGACGAAGTGGTTTTCATCCCCAAAGTCATAATTTAAATACGTCTTTTTTAAATGAAAGAACACGACTACGTAAATGCACTTTTTGTATCAATCAATACTTAGTCACGTTAATAATCAATTTGTATTAAAACTACCATGACGTCATGAAATCTGCGAAGGTCAACTTTAAAATGATTTTTTGAAATCTCATTCCAGATAACGTAACCATAACTAAGTTTTATTAAAAAGTTGTCATTATCAAGGTCAACATAATCATCCTTCAAAGACCTGTCGCATGTCTGATCAAACATATTTTCATTTTCTCTTTCATAAAGTCATATATAACTTTGCTGTATTTCTCACGGAATATTGTAAAAAATATAAACAATATTCACAATATGTTTGACAACCTTTTTGGTAGTAAAAACATGATCAATATATTGCAAGTAGAATGCATTGTTTTTTCTTATTTTGTTTTCGTAGCTGTGCGGTTGATTCCTTTTGTCTAAACGTGCACAACTTTGAATCATGAATTTCTAAATGTTTGCAAAATTATTTTTCAATTCTTCTAGCATTGTTTATATACATCTATTCTAAATAGTAACAATTTTGCAAAAATTACTAATAAAAAAAGACACAAGATACAATTTGTATAGTTATTTTTTAGACATTGTATCCCCTTAATTACAACACTATCACGTTTTTTTAATGACAAAATTATGGTTACATAATTGTAATTTTAATACAACATTCAGAATAAAGAACATGGGAAAGACAGTTATTCAAAAAAGATTTCGTTGAGACTATGTGACCAAAAGGATTTATTCAATGCTTTTGAATCAAAGTTATTGTCCTTAGTTAATATGCAATGCTGTATTAGTTTAGGCTTTAATGTTATAATTCATTACATATTTCTAATACCTATAATTCATGCAATCGATTAATTTTTTATGTAAAATTGCATTTTTTCTAGTTTTGCTTAACTTTTCACACACATTTGAAAAATGATGTAATCAAAACAACCTTAATTCTTTTTATAGATCAAGATCTGGTCTATTAATTGGCTCACTTTTTCTAAAGTTATCTTTTTTCTTCTACAATATATTTTGTAAATATTATAAAAACATCACATTTTTCACTAGGCAAGTGTACGTAAAATATATGTATGAAATATAAAAAGGAATAAAACATAAACAATGTGCATTTACGTATTTTTTCCTTGTATGCTACGAAATAATTTTTACTTCATGTTTCGAAAACAAACAACTATTAAACAGACTAGGATAGGTTTATTCAGCACTGAAATTAGTTCATATCAAGTAAATTGAGCTAGTAATGAAACAATCATTATGTCTTTTCAGATTAAAATGACATTGATTTTGATCTCATGAAACGAATATAAATAAGATGTAATTGCAACAGTTCTGTAGCTCGACTGATAACATGGATACTGACTTTTCTTTTGGATCACGGACTCCATCGAGTTTAAATTAAGATCAATTTCCAGTTATTGACTGGTTTTCAAAGGCCAGTTTTAGATTGCGTCTAGTATGTGAAATTAAACAATTATCATCAATTTTCATTCATGTATAGAATATATTCATATAATACTGTAAACTTTTTAACGGAAATACATTCTCTTTCCGTTTGATATACTGCTTACAAGTCAATCAAATTGATAACTAAACTACATAGAATCAAACAACTTTCAACAAGACTGTAATACATTTATTCATTGGCATTGGAGAGAACTAAAGAAATAACTCATTCCCTTAAACACTTTTACATGCAGAGTTTAATAGAAAACGTTAAATTAAATGATGACAAGTTAAATATTGATGCTGCACATCAAAAACGCCGCCAAATGATGTGTTGAAAATCGTTCTCTATTACAGTTGAATACCCGAAGCACAAATCAATTTCTTCTCCATGTTCTTGGTATGTGCTCGTTGTTTAATGATAAAGTTGCAATTTTGTGAAAAGTAGAACCTAATGCATAAATTCACAAAGTTATGCCATGTCTGAAATTATTAAATGTTTGTCTATAACGACAATGATTGAAACGTCTGGTCGCAGCAAAATGAATTAGATAACAAGTTAAGTTGAAATGATTGGTATACTTAAAATAAATTCAAGAAAATATGTGCTGAGAATATATCCATTTAATTATTGGTACGAATTCCATAATGTTCGAATGATTTTGATGACGAAATGTTCTGCAGTGATCGCCCTTTACTGGCTGTAGCGTTACGAGTTAATGGTTGCGGGAGAACCGCCTTTCTGATAGTGGGCATGGTTAAGGCTGTGTGACACGTAATATTTAATAATTTGACAAGTGATATTGATCAAAGTTGTCCAGGTTCCTTTCTGCCCCGTCAACAAAGACTAAATGCTAACATTCGGAGCATCATATTAATATTTGAATAGACACAATTTTGCCGTGATTTAAATAGCAAAGTAATGAGTCTTGCTTTGCCATATGCGAAATGTTATTTAGAATTTTTTTTTAAACTAAATGTAATGCTGAAAACAAAAATATAATCATTGTTATAAGAGTAACATTCTTCGCCTGTAATATTATATTTCAATTTCCAACAATTACCGTAAGGTATTCGGCATATTTATTTACCAAGTCATATTTGAGTCTCCTAAATGCTGTGAAACAGTCAATTTAAAAGACGTTTCAGAAGACTGTTATACTCTTATGTAATTTTTATACCGACTTATAATTTTGAACATCACAACATCTGATTACATTCGCTTGTGGATACTTATCGTGTTATTCACTGAGCTGAAATTATAAGCCGTTAAGGGTCAGTGGAATTCAATTGCCTAGAATTATCTTCATCACTATTTATAATTGAAAAAAACATCTAAAAAAACTAAAAACTATTTCTCAGCATGTTCCCACTTACTTTTCAATATTAATTCGTTTAAGTACCATCGTGTTTTGGTTATGATTTTTTATTATTTATAATAAACAGTCTCAAAGTCTCTAAATATTGCTTTCAATAATGAGTTGGTTTTTTTTAAATGTAAATTATTTCACTTATGCAATCAGTTACACCATGTTGTTTAATATTTTTTTCTAAAACAAAACCTCTTTATCCTTGGTCCGGTGCAGATATTGACCCTCTTAATATAAGTCAACTAATATTTTATATAATGTATTATTAACAAATAAAAAGTGTGTTTTCTGTTAAGATCTTTAAGCATTTGTATTGTATATATTGAATGTTTTGAACGTTTTAAATTGCGTAAAATACATTCTGTGTAATTTCGTTTGAAAACGCATACATTTTAAGTACTGTATACAAACACATTTTTCATTTGAAGTCTAATAGACATAAATGTGAATTTATCATCCATTTCTAATTTCTTCTCTTTTATCACACAAAATAAGAAATATTAAAAACTTTAAAATTTAATATGCTTTTATTAGTATTTATATCATGTAACATTTTAATCATACAAGTATCGATTTGAATAATTAAATAAATAATTAAAACATTTTTTACTTTATCAGGATCAGAGTTACATGTATTGATACTTGTTTATTTATTTTTACGTTTCCTTTATGTCAGTTATATATCAGATTCCGTAACTTTCAGTATATATTCACTGTTGACCACCAAAGAAAATTTCAAAAAAGCAACATATATATATTGAAATGAAAAGCTGTATATCATGTGTGAATGCCCATGATTTTATAAATGCATTCTTTTTTATCAAATACTGTTTTAAGTATTCAATATAATTATTAAGTGATATGCATATTTTATATAGACTTGAAAAATATCTAATCAAAGCAGTTGAAGAAAGAAAGACTCTCTTAAATACAAATAGTTAATTAAAATACTTAACTTAAATACTGTGTCATATGAAATAACAATTACCAAGTTTGACATTTTCGTTATTATAATTGTATATGAATAGTTAGAGATAGCAAAGCCGAATCTCTCAAATCTATCGAAAATATATAGGCTTTGTATTTATCTTCGATACATTGATTCAGTATTGTGTATGCTCTCATTACATACTTTTATACATGCATGTAAAATATTATTATTTAATCAATATGCTGTTCGCATGCGATTTATTAATAAACTTATGTTAAAATAACAAAATGAATAGATGGTTTATAATCTAATCAATTAAAGAGACCGGTTTAATAAAACGCAATTAAACAATAACATCACTGTTTGGAGTTCAGATGCGCATCATTATATCACTCGGGCTACGCCCTCGTGATATAATTCCTCGCGTCCGAACTCCAAACAGTGATGTTGTCAAGCGATAAAATCACTGGTTTGGACATATTATTTCGATTCTAACACGACATCAACAAATAAATGTTGCCGTACTTGATAGTTAAGCAAAATTGCGCCTGATTTGTTTCCGTACTTATTTTCAGCGCGTTGGATATTTAGTGGTTACGTCACGTGTATAATGATTACGTCACATGTCCAAATATAGAACGTCAAACTGTGCATCTGTTGCACAATAACACACACTTTCTGTTCTTCTATGTTCAATAGGGAAAAATGCGGGTCGTGTTAGACTTATATTTAGTTTATTTATTACCCTTATACCCGTATAAGTCATGTCGATACAATTATTTCACTTTATTTATTAAAAAGGAATTGTAAACATTTCCTTTTATAATCTGTTTTTGAGCTATCAAACATATAAAACAAGTGGTGAATAATGAATCCACTTCCCTTTAGTGTTATAAAAAGCTTTACAGTCCTTAATATATCAATACAATTTTCACTCATATCAACGCAATACGCTTTTGTGATATTTCTATTTTATTGACATCTGTTACATTTTTATTAGTTGTTTCTCCAAAACGGTTTAACATCACAACATAATTAACATATTTGTTGAGAACTATTGGAGTTTTAATTAAATAAAATTTAAGTTTGTGATTTTGGCAAAGGTTACTCAACATTTGGTCACAGTGATGTTTAAATTTATTGAAACATATGAAATCATTTTATATGCAAAATGTTGTCAAATGATGTAATTCAAAAAGCCAAAACAGATGCTCAATAATAGTCTGATATCCTGTGGAGTTAAATCTCACATGACGAAGTGATTTTGATCCCCGAAATTATAATTTAATACATCTTCTTTGAATAAATGGTTGCATTTATTTCAATACAAATTTTGATATAAAAGCATACTTAGGTACGTTTAAATTCATGCCAAAGCACGTCAAAATAAACGAAAACTACTGAGGACTCATGAAATCTTCAACTGTCATTTTAAGAAGGCTTTTGTGTCGCATTAAGGGAATATAACAACTTGTTAAATAAAGTTGTAGTTAACAAGGTCAATATTTTAATCATGCTAAGATCTCTTACTTATTTCATCAAACATGTTTTCATTTGAAGTAGTTTATTACCATATTTAAATTTGCTTTATAAAAATATTATTCATATAAGTTTTTACATCCCATGGGTTTCAAAGTCTACATGCCGAACACAAGCTTATCCTCGTAATTGTATAATTGACACGTTTAAGGTGAAGACAAGATATGGTTAAATAAATGAAATTTGAATATAACATTCAAAATCAAGAGCATTACAAAACATGTTGATCAACTTATCTGTCAAAAAGGCGTTATTTAAAGTTTTTTGAATGATTGAATGAATGCGTTCAGTGTAAATGCAGTGTTGTATTGGTAAAGTTTTTTTTTATTTTCTAAATTCATTATCCATATAACTCATGCTATCGCATAAGTATTTATTAAGAGTCGCAAATATATTTTTCTTTCATTTTTTATGGATGGATTTTACGTCGCACTAACACAGTATAGGACGATTTTTTAGCTTTACTGGTGATGAAACGTGCATTATTTCAAGCACGATCGACCACCTGAGTAGAATCACCAACGTTCCGTAAGCTCGCTGGATAGCCTTATCAAATTAATTAAAAGTCACTGTCTAGATTCGAACCCACATCAATGAGGGGAAAGTGGTAAATGGTTTATTCATTTACTTTATTATCAGTCAAATTGGTAAGTTTTGTAATCAAAACACGTTTCATTTTTATTTTATTATCAAGAAACTATAAGTTATTGTTTAAAAATATTAAGGTTCTTTTTTCTTCTTCTTTTTATTGTTAAACGCGTTTATACAACACATTTTAAGATAAACATTATAAATTAGTTTTAAAAATAATACATATATTGACTATTTGGCTTAGACTTTATCAAATTTTATTTCTATTTACCTCCCTTTATTTAAATGAACAACATGAATTATATATTCGGCCATACCTTATAAAGATATGTTTTTTATAACTCATGACATTGATAACGTCACGTACAGACTCAATCAAACCGAGTCTGCAATTTGCATGTTATTTTGTTGTGATTTATGCTTTCGAGGGATAACTTTGTTTCCAGATCTGTATACTTCACAACAGCAGGTGTCAAGTGCCGTGTGGCAGCTGTAAAAGTTGCCCCGTACTTCACTTCAGTGTTGTTATATTTTTTCTGGTCCTTCGGGATCATTAATGCCAGCACTATTTAAGTGTTGAGAATTGAGTACCGCTCAAGCCGGTACTAGAGGGTGTGAGGGATGTTTCACTTATTCATTATCCTTCATGTACAGACTTAATCAAACCGAGTCTGCAATTTTCATGTAATTTTGTTGTAATTAATGCTTCCGAGGGATAACTTTGTTTCCAAGTTTTTTAACGACAAGGAAATAGACAAATTTCATTTTAAATTTATATACATGGTGTACGTCAACAAACACAAGGTTATGTTGTGTTTGGGAGGATATGAAGATTTCCTCTGTCTGTTATTTCCCAGGAAAGAACTCTGAAATTCTGGTTAAAAGATATGAAAAACAAGACTCATCATTCTTGCAATCTTTTTGTTGTATATTGTATGCTGTAATGTTGGCCATGTTTGTTATGATATTTTTTTATATTAATCTACTTTGGGCCAAATGTTTTGTTTTTTGGTTGCTTTACAAAATTAATAAAATGAAATTAAATTCTTTAGAACATCTTGCAATGACTGCCGTCTTGTAAGTTTATTATCACAAGCTGACACTATAGATATAAATTCTTACTGTTTGTTACACATTCAAAAGTATCATAAAATTTAATCATAAAATTCATCATAAAATATAATGAAAAGGAGTATTTGTTTTAATACAGTCGTCCATAGTTTCAAACAGTTAAATTTGACATTAAATAATATTTTAAAAAACAGAATTTTTGTCATTAAATATCCTAACTCATTGGGGCTCTGTAAGATTTACTAAAAAATCTTTAAGATTAACTTCAAACTAAAATTTAATGTATTTGCAGTCCTTATTAAAATTCACTGTATAACATTTTTTAACTTTCATACATATGTCAAATTTATCACTTTTAATTTCTTATACTACATAATACATTTAGTTTTTGTTTTTGCATTTGAATAATGTAACGTTCAAGTCAGTTATTTTGTTTTGGAACCAGCATTTTGTGTTATATATCCGGCACTTATTTACCACATTATATTATTTGAGTTTCTTGAAATTTTGGAGATAGACAGTAAACTATAAACATGGCTATGATGCTTTGACGTCATTTTAGAAACAAACATTTCATTGGACACCAATGGAATCCGATTATACTCGCAGGTGAAAATATATACTAATTAAAATCGATGGCTTGAAATTAAAAGCTGTGAAGGGCAATAAAATTCAATTACCAAATATCATTTTTTCTATCAAGTTTATTATCTGAAACATTAAAAAAAATATGTCACAGCATGCTCTCACTTATTTATTCAATATGAAATTAATTGGATGCCTTGGCGAATTGGGAATGATTTAAAACCAATTTTAAATTGAGTTAATAAATCATCATCAACAGTCTCAAAGTTGTATAGACGACTTGTTTCAAAAATGTAATTTATTTCACCCATGAGTAAAATATTTGGTCATTATTAATATATTCAGTCACATTATCTTGGATTAAAAAAGTATTTTACTTCATACTTGATAAGTTACAGATAGGTGATCTCTTGTGTCATCTTGTATTACAAAATGTATTATACAATTATGTATTATATCTTATTTACAAACTTATAGGAAACCATATTGAGAAAAAGATTTTTTAGTGTCTCTTTTTCTATTTTATTCTCTTTTATCCCCTCATCCGGACTGAAAACATTGTAATTGTTATAAATGTTATAGTTTCCATTGAATATAAATGTATTCATCGATCACTAGAATAAATTTTATTATTTATTATCTCAATTAGTATATGACGAAATATATTATATTGTTGTAAATGTAATTATTTATAACTTGAAATAAACATTTAAAGCTTAAATAACTTTTTTTTTCAAAGAGAAAAAAATAGTTTGCAAAGTGGAAATAGTCACTACATGCACTACTTTCAAACTTGGGATTTTTGTATAATAGTCTCGCAATTATTATTAAAAAAAGCAAATTTCTTATTGCTTTTGTTTCCAGTATTAGAATATATGTATGTAAAATAAAAAATACATGACATCTGATCCGTTTTAACATTCAATATGTTTAGTTCCGCCAACTGTTTTCTCATTTAGGACACACAAATCTTTAATTCTGTGACCATACACAAATTGAAGGATGTATAAACTGCGCTTTCTGAACACATCCGCGAATATTTCTGGTTTTCACAATTGGAATGTATTCATCGTGAATACTGCTTTAGCCGATTTGAAAGGGGACGGGGGCGTAGACTGTAGGTTGTGTGTACATGCGCTTTCTAACCAAGCCTGCAACATTTTCTTTTTTTGCAATTTTGATGGTTTTAGAAAATACTTTTATTTTTTTTACTCATGAAGTGAGGTCAAGTTGGATTCAATGGTCACGAACGAAATACAGTTTTTCAAATATTAAATGATGGTACACACAAAATATATAAGCTTCAGGCTTACGATTTTAAATAACGTTTTCAGCATCTGCAACCTATTGTTGCAGTGCAACAAATTCATTTAAATAAATTTGGGAGTACTTCATGCAAAGAAAACATCTCCTTTTCGTTTAATCAGATTAGATATTGTTACCCAGCGAAGATGTCATTTGAATGGACTATGGGCGGCATACGGCCGGATTGCTCACGCTTGCATCAAGTGATAAATAATAACAGGAAAAACTAACAGTATCTTATGAAAAAGCTTTATGTATATCAGTATTAAATGCGGTTTTATATTTGTTCGTTTACATGTAATTTGTCATTATATACAATAAAGTCATACATCAAAAATTAATATTTATGTATGTTATACTTTCTGTTGTTAATACCAATTTAAATTCTGAGCACTTGACCGTTGTTTTTAATTACAGAACGGCATGGATTTTTGGAAACAGTTCACCGTGAATCCTTGTTACAGAACGGCAAAGATTCTTTGTAGTTCATCGTGGATCCTCGTTACGGAACAGCATACTAGTATATTGTTGGTACCTTTTCACCGTGGAGCTTTGTCGTAGAACAGCATGGTTTCTTTGTAACTGTTCACCTTTGATCCTTGTAACAGAAAAGCCTGGATTCTTAGTAGCAGTTGTCAGTTGTTTCTGTTTACAGACCGGCAGGATTTCTTTGTAACAGCAATTACTTTTTTTATATATGGAAGTATTTACATATGTTTATGATAAACGATAACATTTTATAGCAAAGTTTAAGAAGAGAGTTTCAGGCAATATCTTACTCATTTTTACAAACAATCTCAAAATAGAAGCATTCTAAAGCTGATATTTCAGATATTTCACCAGTACTTATATGTCGACGCATACTATCCTACAATATAGTAAAGCAATGAATTGAATATTAGCAGATTCTATTTGGAATAAGATTCTTCTTTGTTGCTTTCAACATGCTGGGATCTTCAGCCGTCCCTTTTTCTCTAAACCTGTTATGTTATATTCCAACGATTGGACCCTTTGTACCTCTGTCCTGTCATAAAGAAATCAATGTTAAATGTAAATACTCTTATGATTGACATATATCAAATAATATCATTACAATTATTTTGTTTTTTATATCAATTTGACATTGTAATAATATTGCATTTAAGTGAAAACAGTTATGAACAAGATATAAATTTATCAACATTTTCAATGTGATTATTGTTTTCAATCATACAAACAAATACTCTTTTTATTTAAAAAAAAAATGAGTGCAGCAGAAAAAGAAAGACAGGCGGCGTATGTTCTAGAACATTTTTAGCGACGAACATTGTTTAATAATACTAAGTACCAGAGTTTATTTCAAATAGTCTGTATTGAGTTCGTGGAAAACTTGTGACTGCAATTATAAGAAAGGTGCTCAACAATCGTTTTGTCCTATTTCGTTATATTTTAAAACGTTATATTATCGAGAAAGTAAATGTAGCAATGACATCGACTCTTTCCGTAAACTTGGACAAGATGTCTCTTCATTCTAGAGACATATAGAAATGCAGAATCCTTTAAGAAAGCCCAACACGACAAAATTGAAAGTGTTGCATGCTCGGTTTGTTTAAGCCTATTCATGGACGGTAATGGAAAGTGCAAGTTACCGTCCACGCCCCCTAGTACCGGCTTAAGCAGAAATCAACATTTAACACGAAAATGGTGAAATTTGAATTTAGAAACATAGATGTGTTCATACGGCGATTGTCATGGAACCTTCAATGTGACACAATAGTGCCATTCCATGAAAAGCGGCGTATGGTCCCCAAGTAAAAGAATGCTTGTGCCCTAAACGAGAAAAGAATTGGTGGAATAAATAAAAAGGAATTTTGAAAGGGGAATTTTGAAAGGGAAAGTTACAAATGACACACCCTCAGTGTTTGTATTTTAAATCTTTGTGATACATTCTTCAATTATTTAATTATGTTTTTTAATTGACCTGAGTTTCATTTATGGAAAGCAATTAAAATTGACTAAAATTTGAAAACTTTACAACTGACTTCTTAATAGAAACAAACAAAATGGCGGAATCACTTGACTGCAATATTTCAGATATGTCGCCTTATTATGTCAGAAGTGTTTTGCGAAGCATAATCGTGGAGATCAGGTTAATAAATATAATAGGAATTCTTGGAATAGGAGAAACGAACAAGTTCTGTCATTGGTAGCGTTGTCCTTGGAACGAAATAGTTCTGTCCTGGGAACGAAATAGTTCTGTCCTGGGAACGAGATTTTAAACCGTTTCATCAGAATAGTTAACATTCACAATTTTTTTCATGGCATGATTCTTTTTAATTTTAAATTGTGCCACTCATTTAATTTAAACTTAATATTTTTGTTCAGATTAAATCTCAATTTTTCATCTATCTATTTACCGCAACAAAACAGCTCGTCTGCATGATATAATAAATTCTTCCGTCGAGTATGTAGCTCATCAAAACAAAATAAAAAAGTGCAATTAAAAACATGAGTTGAGCAAGTCACCCCTGTGCTACCATGTCATTACCTTAGATCTCCTTTGTCCAGAATATGATTCATATGTGTGCACATTAACACCTCAAAAACCTCCCTGATTCTGGCCTTTACATCCTTTTTCGTAGCTGTCATATAATAAGCAGCAACTGTCTCCTGGAGATTGTTGTACTGTTGTTTGATGGAATAAAGTATGTCCGGCCAATCAGTAGGATTCCATAAAAACACTTTAAGAATTGCTAATGCTTCAATCTCGTCAGCACCCGTCAGATCTTCTCGATTGGCGGCTTTCTCGTTGATAAGAAGAGATAATGCCTCAGCTGGTGCATTTGGCTTTGGTATAACTTATTTAAGATACAAATAAAAGAAGGTTACAGATTATATGATAACAGATGACAACCCCATATGACATTTGGTAGAACAGAATTCAGTATTTTTAAGATATTAAGTATTTGTAAATATATTTTAAGAGTGACAGTAATTTTGTCTGTCTGTCGGTCTGTCTGTACGATTTTTTTAACCAAAGAGCATTATTACCAACATAAAAAATCAACGTTTTTTACCATCTTTGTGTTAAAGGGACTCCATTGACGTGTATCTGTTTTAACATTACAGGAATGAAAACATATTCTTAGAGAATTGTCAACCGTTTGATAAACAATAATGTGTGTGCAAATTTAAAGATCATTCCATCAGCTCGTTTTCCAGTACATTCATCTTTATTATTTGTGCAAAATGACACAAAAATAAAAAGCGCTGCGAGAATTTTTTTCTCAAATCGAACTAAAAACCACACCAAAAAAATCGGTTTTCAATTTAATTGTTTGTATATTTCTTTATTATCCTTTACAGAATTTTCCATTTTAAGTGATTTACTAAATCTATGTAAACAAAATAAATAATATGTTTCTAGTTGTTTTTTTTTACCTCAGTGGTGCTCCTTTCAATCTAGCGAGTTTTCTAAAATAATGTTCAACTGAATCAGTAGGCTAGGATATAAGTAGCAATGCAAAGACAGAAAATGACTTTGCAGCAATAACTCAACTACACCTTTAAACTTAGCTTCGGGCATGAACTGCACCGGATTAAAACATCTGACCTCCCATTTTCTGGCTTTATATGCCCATGGCATAAACGAAATCAAAACATTTTTCGCGGAATTCAAACCAAAAGTGAAGACCGTATGAAGTCATAGAGCTTACCACTCGGTAACGATAATACCTATGCATAATAAACAGATTCATGTTAATGTTTTGATTTTAATTACATTGTATACCATAATATTGGGTTTTCCTACGTTAAAAGAATACCTTATCCCTGGTGGTGACCTTGACATTTGACCTTGTGACGTTTAAGTGATAAGCTTATCAATGTGCATACACGTATGTACGTGGAATGAAAATGAAAAAGATTCGTGACGGACGAACAAACAAACAGACAGACAGACAGACAAAAACAGTATGCCCGTCCATTCAATCGATCCAGAGGCAAACCAAATGATAGTCTGCGGATGTACTAATAATTATTTGTTTTAACTAAACCTTTTTAGTTGTTCAGTGAAAGTGTCAGGAAGTAAGTTTAAAGGCCAATTTTATTAAATACCTTTAGATGATACACAAAGGAAATCAGAAGTTATTCACAAGATCTTCGGCCAAAGGCCGTCTAAAATCTGTTTGACTTCCTGTACAATTTACAGGGAAGAAGAATACAAGAGGAATTTTTACTTGTCATTTGAAATAACTAACTGAAATCTCGAAATCTTGGCCATTCTAAAATAAAATGTAAAGGACAGTTCTTGTCATTCTAAGTATTCAATTATTCATTGTTATGCAAGAATTTGCAAACATTAGTCCCTATATGTATTGAAAACTTAGAAATGATTAATAGAAGTAAACCAGTTTCATTTTGCCGAGTATCTTTTTTAAAGATGCTTCTTGTTTACCTTCAACTGGAAGTGCACCACCATTATAATTAATGTAAATCTGTCCTAACTCTGTGAGGGAATTGTTGTTTGCGTGAAGAAGACTTGCGGCTGGATAGACATAGTCTGTACCATTCTCCTCCTCCACGAGTCTCGATTTGTACCAATTATATCTAAAACAAAACATAAGCGTGATATCATGGACGATGATAAGAGATACTAAAACAGTACTTGGTCTATACATATTTAGGGAAATTATTTTTGCGCTTGCATCAACATCTTACACATTTATTTTATTTTATTTATTTATTATCATTATTTCTTATTTCTCGTGGTTTGTCATTGGTACCTCATTTCCGTTGCCCATAAAACACTCCTGAGTGATATTCTGATATGCTACGGTATGTAAATGATATTTGAATACTCAAATGTGCCCAGGATGTATTTACTTCAACATTTGGTGGTTGTACAAGTTATATCCTCTCGTACCATACAATATTAAATGATAAATTACGATTATAAGTCTTAGTATTTTTTCTAATCAAACTAACAAACAAACACAAATTAGAAAAATAAATTGGATTATCCTTACCCTATTATAAAAGGGGCCTCTTCAAGCTTAGGAAGAATTTGTTGCATAAAAATCTTCATTAGTAATTTACTTTTGATCTGACCGCACGAAAATTCCTTCAGCCAAATATTTTTCGAATATCTAACGCTCAGAAATTCTAAATAGGAAAGAACTGCATCTGCATCGCACATGTAAGTATGAGTTATGAGGAAGTCCACATGACAATTGTATTGTTCACACACTTGGAAGAACTCATCAAACCAACCAACATCATCGCTTAAACAATTTTGTCCTCCACATTTAGACGCCGATGGACTCCCATATGTTTTGCCAGGGAACTTTTGAGTTATATTTCCCCATGATTCTGCAGCTAACGTGGCAGTAATATTGGACTGAGTTTCGTGATTAGGTTCGTTGTATCCAAATACAGTACTTCCAGCAATAGTTTTATCCAAATTGGTATCGAGGCCCCATACCATTGCGACGAACTTGTCACTGTAGTCGTAAATGTTTGTTGCGCAGTTTTGTTCGATTTCTTTTGAACGAAAATATGTCAAGTCGATTAAGTAGTCATACCTATAAAATATTTGAATGTTTCATTATATTTCTTTATTTCATTATTTTGTCTATATATTGATTGTATAATAACGAAAAGTAAATGTAACATCCTCCTATTTCTGAATAAAGCATGGCGTGGCGGGCTCTAAATCTACCTTTTTAACAGTTATTGGCAAAATAATCATTTTCATAGACCACGCATTTAACATATTCCATAAGCATGAAAAATAATAGTATCATCTTTTACAATTATTAACTTTTTGTATGGATTAGTTTTTGTTATTTTTTATTTGTTTCGGTGTTATAAGGTATAATGATGTTAGACATGTTGACATAAAACCACGTGCCCTTACCTCGCTGGGGCAGAATACAGCCAGGACATTATTTCATTTATCTTAGTTATTCCGTTAGCTAAAGAAATGTAAGTGGCTTTATTGCACCTGAGACCTTCCTTCACCAATAAAAATGGAAAGACGCCATATGACCATTATGTCGATGTGAATTAACAATTTGACCAAACAAAGCAAACTACGGAGCTGCTACTGAACGGAGCCCCTTAGGTTACATTTTCCATATTTTTTTCCCGGAATTTAATTCGTTTTTACGAAATAATTATTCCTAATTACGAAATATTAATTCGTTTTTACAAATTATTAATTCGTAATTACGAAATATTAATTCTATATGACGAAATAATATTATTTCGTAATTATGAATAATTATTTCGTAAAAACGAAATATTAATTCGTTTTTTACGAAATTTATTTCGTAATAACGAAATATTTATTCGTAAAAAACGAAATGTTATTTCGTAATTAGGAAATAATACTTCGTAAATACGTAATAATATTTCGTAAAATCGAATTAATTTTTTTCTAGGGTGTCAAAGAGTTTTGGTAATATTTATAAAGAAGGACTTGACTAAAAATAAGGTATGTAAATGCAATATAAATAGTGATTTTTTTTCTCCCCAAGTTTTCAACTTTACACTTATGTACATTTAAATTAAAATAATCGCCTGTCAACAACAACAACAACAAATACTTTTATTCAGAATCAGGTCACATAAATGCAACAACATGGTCAAAACATGCCAATAGCGTTGCTGCCACAGTCGTTGTTGTACAGCGCTAGGAAAATTTTGTTTAAATGGGACACCCCCCCCCTTTTTAGTTTTACTATGATAAAAGAAAGTTATAATAAAGCATGTTTCTTTTTAAAGAAACATGTCAAAAAAGATTAATAGCCTCAAAAATTAAAACATTGCTGATAGGAACGTGTATATCACAATAGGGGAAACAGAGTACATGTTTCGTAAAAACGAATTATTATTTCGTAATTATGAAATAACATTTCGTTTTTACGAATTAATATTTCGTAATAACGAATTAATATTTCGTTATTACGACTTAATATTTCGTAAAAACGAATTGATATTTCGTAATTACGAATTAATATGTCGTAAAAACGAATTATTATTTCGTAAAAACGAATTAATATTTCGTAAAAATGAATAAATATTTCGTAAAAACGAATTAATATTTCGTAATTACGAATTAATACTTCGTAAAAACGAGTTAATATTTCGAAATTACGGATTGATATTTCGTAATTACGGATAAATATTTCGTAAAAACGAATTTATATTTCGTAAAAACGAATTAATATTTCGTTATCACGAATTATTTTTTCGTTTTTACGAAATATTAATCCGTAAAAACAAATTAATTCCTGGGAAAAATGTGTTGAAAATGTCGCCTTAGGGGGAGTACTAATGTGCCATTTTTCACACTTTCTCCCCTGGAACTTACTTCTTTTTTAAGAAATAATGCGTAATTACGACATAATAATTAGTTTTTACGAAATATTTATTCGATTTTACGAAATGTTAATTCGTAATTACTAAATATTTATTACTTTTAACGAAATATTAATTCGTAATTACGAAATATTATTAATTAAATTAATAAACATAATTCATTCGTAAAAAACGAAATAATAATTCGTAATTACGAAATAATATTTCGCTAATACGAAATAATAATTCGAATTACGAAATATTATTTTCTTAATTACGAAATAAATTCGTTTAAAATATTATTATTTCGTTAAAACGAAATATTTTTTTTCGTAATTACGAAATAATAATTCGTAAATACGAAATCATATTTCGTAAAAACGAATTAAATTTTTTCTAGGGTTTCAAAGAGTTTTGGTAATAGTAATAAATAAGGCCTCAAAACTAAGTTCCTGACTGAATATAAGGCATGTAAATGCAATATTAATAGTGATTTTTGTTTTCCCCAATTTTTTTAACTTAACACAATTGTATATAAATTAAAATAATCGCCTGTCAATAGCGTTGAGCCACAGCCGTGATGGTACACGCGCTAGGAAAATTTAGTTAAAATGGGGGTCCTGTGCTTCAAGTCAAAACACGGTTTCCGTTTTAAAGAAACATGTCATAAAAGATAAAATAATATTTCGTAATTACGAATTTATATTTCGTAAAAACAAATTTAGTTTAATGATAATTATTTCGTAAAAACGAATTAATATTTCGTAAAAACGAAAAAAATAATCGTATTTTTTTACGAAATACTATTTCTTATTTACGAATTGAGATTTCGTAATAACGAAATAATATTTCGTAATTACGAATTAATATTTCGTAAAAACGAATTTAACATTTCGTAAAAACGAATGAATATTTCGTAAAAACGAATCAAATGCTGGGGGGGGGGAGTGTCGAGAATGTCACCTTAGGGCTCCGTAGCAAACCGCTTATACATAGCTGCATTACATGCAAGACATATTCATAATGTGTTTGTAATGCAGCAGAATTATTTTGTTTGAAACAAAGTGAAAACTCCGTGAATATACATTATACATGTATTAACGTCACGATTGTCCAATGAAAAGCAACGTTACAAACGTGCAGTTTTATGCATGATATTAAATGTTCAGAATACCAACTAACATATTGGGTTTGCAACCAGCATGGATCCAGACCAGCCTGCGCATCCGCGCAGTCTAATCAGGATCCACGCTGTTCGCCAACCCATTATGTTGGTTTTGTCGTGACGCGTCTCAAATATAGACACACGCGTGGGGTCTTGATGGTGCGAGAAATTGATATTTAAAGTATCTTTAAGATTCATATCAAATCGTGTATGAAATGTGTATAAACGTTTTCTTATTATATCGTTTATATTTAAATGACTTTTTAATATAGAGGTATTTTACTCGTATATTCCGGTACGGTGTTATGTTTGATTTACCACTGTAATTTTAGATTTTACACTTACTATTTTAGGTCCGGACTGATAACGATTGTGCAAAATTTCAGACATTTTCTGACACCGTTTTATTACGATAATAATTTTTATTGTGCAAAATGACCAAAAAATGAAAAGCGTTGCACCGCTTTTACCACAATTCGAACTAGGACTCACATAAAAATCTGTTATCTATTTAATTCTGGGTATATGTCTTAGTGATCTCTGAAAAAACGTTTCCGTCTCAGGTGTCCGAGTTCCGCTTTCTTAGAAATTATGTTTTAAGGTTTCGTTTTCTTTATGAAGGATTAAGAGGTAACGAAGCATGTTTTCCATATGGTGACTTCAATAACGACATTTCAATCAGAAAAGTATTTTAGCGTTATCTCACAGGTTTTAAATGCGAATACTGGGCAGACTCGGGCAACAAGTCAAATGCTAAATTAATATCCTAAAAATACCAATATCACAATACTTTAGGGCGAATTGCAAGGGCTGAAAATGTACCAGCTTTGACTGAATGCACGGCCAGATTTTTGAAAGTAATATCAATTTATTAGGTGTAAAGTAGGACAACCATATTAAGTTTGCAATTCTTAATATGCTTTACATTTAAGTACAAATGAAATTCGTCTAAAATTTCGTTGATAAACGTCCCTGTCTTTCCAACCGATTCCGGCCATGCCAGCAGATTCATTTCTTAACTTTTGAGCAAATATACACAATTTTGTGTAACATATTCTTGAAGATTTACATCAAGCAAATTAAGATAATTGTCCATGTCAAAGCTAGTTTTCGCATATGTATATAATGTATTAAAAACGTTATTAACAGACAGCTTTTTAGGCGAACTATTTTTGTTTTAAACAATCTACAACTTTTTGTTTGAAATCGGTATAAATGTTTTCTACTTCTTTTGGGACAAATCCAAACTTCAAAAATGCATATTAATCGAGCATTCTTATGACAAGGTATGCCCAGTTTTTTAGTACCAGTAGCTACTAGTACCATTTAAATCACACTTTTCGTTCGTATTTTGATAATTATATTATATGCATTATGTTGAAGTAACCGTCTTGAACATTTAACATAGCTTACAGCATGCACAAATTGGTCATTACTCCCATGATGTAAAGTAATGTATGCAACAGTTAACTTAGATTTTCATTCCCTGCAGTAATGAATAGCATTTAAACATCTGATTTAATTCATTAGTATTTTAAACAATTTGCATAGAAAATCGCTGACATAGCAACATTAAATTTATTTCGACTTTTTTTCTTAACATTTTGAATTAATTTGTATTTTTTTACAATCGTGCATCGAGTGCATTGACTTGCCTTACTTCTTCATATTTCAAATTTGTGCTTAATCTTGTAAAATACCTATGATCGATTTAGAAAATTTTCGAGAGGCATTTTTGTGTCGCCTCTACGGAGTAGTGGCGACATAATAGGGATCACTTCTCCGTCGTCTGTCTGTCCGTCTGTCCGTCACAAAACTTGTCCGGACTACTCCTCATAAACTACTGGTGCAATTTCATCCAAACTTTACAGGAATGACCAGTACAAAGTCAAGTTGTGCATATTATCAGCATTTTTCGGTTCAATGATTTTTGTCAGAGTTATGGCCCTTTAATAATTTTTATTTTTAAAATTTGTCCAGACTATTCCTGTTATACCACTAATGCAATTTCAATGTATTCTATTAATATTGTTCTAAACGTATCGCAAAGCAAGTGAATTGCAGGCAAATCCTGAACATATATTATAAAAGGGTGTATAGTAGATTCTCTTTCGAACCTTATTTTATTTTAATTTTGCAAAAGTAATTGGCTAAAATGAATATTTTGTCCTAGAATTAAACAAACATAATTCCAACGACTGAAAAAAGATCGTTAATATTCCAAAAAAGTTCCATATGAAATGAATTGGTGACTTAAAACGTTTACAAACATTTGATTTCTTTGATGTAGGTACAAAGGAATTAATTAATTAATTAATTAATTAAATGGTTAATTGATCAGTATTGTGGACAGTTTAAATGTAGATGGCCATGTAAAACAATCTTAATTTATAATACTTTTTTTTTTCTTTTTAACTTTTTGTTTGGGTCACATTTCATTTCATTTATTGGCAAATTTACACAAACTTAAATATGGCCAAGACATACATGTACATGTACAAATTACATTAATATTACACAAATAACTACGCATTTAATCTTTGAATAATAAGTCATCACCAAATATCAAACATTAAGAAAAAATCACAGATGACTACTTAAGCTCAAAATTTTGTACTGATGCTAAAATCCTGAACTTTGTGCTTTAATAAACTACTTTGATAATTATACAGGAAAACGACGTGACCGAACAAAATGCTGTGAGAAAAATGCAATAAAAATGTACGACAAATTTGATTGTGAACAGAACAGGACAGCACATATCTTTATTAACTCAAGTTACATAAGGAACACATGAGTTTACATAAAACAATGGAGAATCTAATTAAATTTGCACATGACATGTTTGTATTTAATATTTCTACATACGGTTACAATTATTATTTAAGGTATTTATAAAGCGGAAAATTGATTACAATATGAAACTTACCATGAAACTATACCGGAATTTAAGTTGCCAAAGTCACCACATAAGTAATCTCTGCCAATATGTACCACACCTTTCTTTGTAGACACTCCTGTTGTCATAGCAACCAGCAACAGCAGCATGTGTATACTGACAAGTTCTAAAACTATTCCACTTTTCATTTTCACGTCCGCACTGATGTCTAAAAAAGTATCTTGTGAAAATCTTAACTACGAGTACCTTATATATATACAAGTTGGCGAAGAAAACGATCCTCCTTGTTTATAAAGTAAGCAACGATGCACACTACTAGATCTACAGTGTAACTTCTTAAAACCGAACACTTGCGGGACTTACAAAAAAGTTCGGAATTTGAAAGTGTCCGGAATTCAAAAGTTCTGAATTAAGTGAGCAAGTAGAAACATTAAACATCAACGTGATGAAAAATATATGAGGATGATTAAATTTATAAAAATGCTAAGTAATAATACTTTTAAAAAAATATATATATCTATTTCAGATTTCATGAATTTGTTGATACAATATCATAATGTTTATTAACAATTTATCTTTTTTATATATTTCATATAGTACTTGGTATTTATCTGTGTTTTTATGTTTTTGCTTTTTTTTATTACATACTTCTCACTTTCTTAATTGTGTTAACACTTTCGTCAAGAGTTTGACATGCTTGACAGGTTGTGATTGTTAAAGGTGTCAAGATAAATGTTACTCTGGAAAATAATGACATTTGGAGGATTTACAATAACAAGTAACAAGTATGATATTCCTTCACACCTTTTTGAATTTCCGGAAGTTTTTTTGGAAGTAAATATGAATTGATTTTACCAAACTTTTACCAGAAAATCGTTCGGAATTCAGAATTATGAAGTTCCGTAATTCAGAGGTACTGATTACATAGAAAACAGAAGGGGAAATTTCGGGACCCTGAAAAATGTTCGGTTTTAGTTTTCGGATTCTAGAAGTTCCGGAATTCGGAAGTTACACTGTATATATATTAGTATAAACTTATGAGACTGGTTGACAGTGATCACGGAGTCGTAGCAAAGGATTTCTACCTCAGTAAATTGCCCATAATATTTCTGTAACTACTTGCGTAATTATCTAAGTTTATTATGATAACTAATGGTCTTTTCACGTAGGAAATTGGTCCCAGTCATGATATTTTGAGTGCAAAGAAATAAAAAACGACTAAATTTGTATATTCTATTTCCTTACACATATTTAAATAGGTTGATTCTGCCAAAGTACGGAACACAGTGGTAAAACAACGGGTGGAAAATGACAAAATAATATGATATAAAATAAATTCAATAAAACTTTACACTTTACTAAATGACGTTTTAATGGCTACTGACTTCAAAAAGAGAGAACTGGTGATTTACGAGACAGAAAAATCATGTTATTATGGATGAAGCACAAACATAGTACTCATATAATTAACTTACTTTTGTCAGCAATGAAAATGCATAATTATATTTTTTGTACGTTTAGTGTGAATATTCTATATTATATTGAGAAGTGAGAAAATTGTATAATCATTATTATTTTTATTATTATTATTTTTATTATTATTGAAAATATTGAAATTTGCTCTGTTGATTTGAGATGTATATCTTGCCTTGACTTGTCAAGCATATTTGTCTTATTTCATGGCTGATAAGTAAAAATAAATATATTCGGTGCGCGGGAAACTAAGTATACTTAGAATATTGACGCCAGGCTTCCAATTACAACGCGAATTTCAATTCAAGTACATAAAAAATATTGCGCAGTAAATTTTAACTATGTGAAATTATGAATTTTGAGTCTAGAAATATGCTATAAAACAAACTGTTGCATGTTTTATGTAACTTTACAAATGTATAAAAATTAATACTCGTGCACCGAAACTTCATCTCTCACATTGTAAGTGATATACATGGAGTGATATAGGTTTTATTTCACAGGTAAAACACAGTATTTCTATTTTAAGCATAACAAAATGCAATACCATCTCAAATTTGAAAAAAGACCTTTCAAAGCCTGATAAATTTGGCTACAATGTAACTTCTCAAATTACAGCTGTTTCGTCAAATAAAAACAGTGTTGTCATAGCTACCGTTCAAAGTAAACGTTAAAAAAATAAATATTTCTTTCCAAAAGCCTGTTTATAAAGTTGAAAAGGCTTTGTAAAGTTAAAAAGGCTTCATTTTGTTATTTATGTATGGTAATATGTTAACATCTTGATAGATATTGTAAATATGTGTCCGGTTTTATTTCAATACGTTTTGTGTTATGCCGCACAAAATAAAGTAACAGTACATGTTTTATTGACTATGAGCAGTTGTTTGTTCCTTTACAAAAAAAACCTGAATTTTATATTATATGCAATTTACTAATTATTATTTGCCTATCTTTTGTATTAACATTGTTCATTTATTTAAAGACTAAATAAAACAGAATTTGTAGATATATACATGTACATAGTCAGTGTCACGTGACGGTAGAGGTATAAAAATGTGCAAACGTTCGAATAGTTGATTTTAAAAGTCTCATGGTCAGTAATCCGATGGTCCTGGAATCCACTTCCGGTAACCTATGACATCTGACACCCAAAGTGGGCCATGATTGTTTATAGCTCCTGGTCAATTTATACTGTGCTTCCTTAGTTCATGGTACTTAACGCTTTGAAACAAGAAAGAGCACGACGAATGAAATTTATGGTACAAAAATTGTCAAAAGCTGTAACATATAGGTATTTTCTGCTGTATGACACAAGGAAACAGCAATTTATTCAGTCAATGAATTTTTACATGAGCCAGACGTAGACCATATGTCGGCCAATTTTAGAACAGTATATCATCATTTAAATCGCGGATATGGTGTTTTATGGCAGTTTTTTCATGTTTCAGTTAAAATTTCTACATGTTATTTTGCTTAATTTTAAATATCAAAACTATCTTTACTTTATAACTAAAAATTTATTTTTTCAACATACAAGAACATTTAGAAAATGATGATTGTTTCAGACATATGCACAAATTAATGGACTATTGGTGCTTTTTGCAGACATTTGTACAATATTGTTCTGTTTTACGTTAAAATCTAGAGATTTAATATATTTTGCACCATTAGTTTGTTGTTTTAGTGTATATATAAAATATGTCAATTCTGACCAATTTAAACACTGGTCACATGAAAATGTGTCATTACCGTGAAATAAATGATGACGCGGAATTAGTGATGTTGAGTATACATTGTTCCCCATACCAAAAAAAAATCGAGGAAGAATCACATTAGTGTTGCTATGTGTTGACGTTTAAATCGTTAAAAGCAATGGTATAAATTACAGGTTATTACTCGTAAAGACATTATATGAGCCGCGTCATGACAAAACCAACATAATGCGTTTGCGACCAGCATGGATCCAGACCAGCCTGCGCATCCGCGCAGTCTGATCAGGATCCATGCTGTTCGCTAACAGACCCTATAACAAGTGAAGAAACTGATAGCGAACAGCATGGATCCTGATCAGACTGCGCGGATGCGCAGGCTGGTCTGGATCCATGCTGGTCGCAAACCCACTATGTTGGTTTTGTCATGACACGGCTCATATATATACATTGAACTATCATTCCGCTTTCGTTTGATTTAATTTAACAATTGTTATACCAAAGTATATGTAAATGTTTGTTCGAAGGCCTCGGGGAAGTCAAGATTCGTCCTTCCGAGTTATCCAGTGTGAAAATTATTTATTTATTTATTTATTTATTTATTTATTTATTTATACTTTTATTTTGTACAAGTCAAAATTAATGTTGCATTCCTTAAAAAGATGTTTTGCTCAAATTTGATACTTGAAAATAATGATAAATGCTAAAAAGTCTTTTTATATGTATTTGTAACATACATGTATTTGGTTACTTTTTCCTTTTCAACTCTACACAAAAGAGGCAAACAAAAAGTACCATCAACGAAATGGAAGTTTTTGTAACCAAGGACCATAGAAAGCAACTTTCCAAACATATATTGTGTATTTGCTAATTCAAATGAGACCTATCTTATAAAGATTTCCTAGAGTTTACTAAATTAAGTTATTTGTCCTGTAACAATATAATTATGTTTCTTTAAAGATATATTTCCTATTCTTGCAATTTTATACCTTATCATAGGGGCGTCCGTGCCGAATGGTTTCGGTGGTTGATCGTAAACCACTTGGCTCATACCGCTGAAGATTGAAGCCGCGTAAGCCTAATCGGGTTCTATCTGTGCAAAAGCTATCTAGCTACCTTACGGAACTGCGGTGGTTCTAATCAAGTGCCCGTCTGTGACTAATATAATATACATTGGGACATCTGAGGTAATCATTCACAAGTAAAGCTGGAAAGTCGCAATATGACATACGAGTATACTGTGTTGGTTCGACGTAAAACCAAACACTTTATTTCAATTTTACGGCGCCTCGACACAGGACCATATACTGTCACAGAAAGAAAACAGAATCCCGAAGGAACGCCTAAAACGGCAAAATTGTTTAGTGCAAGTTACCATTCACGCCACCCCCAGCACCGGCTTGAGCAGAATTCGAAATAAAAACCTGGCAATGGTGGAATTTGGAATTTAGAAGCATCCGTAGATGTATTTATACGGCGGTTATCATGGAACCTTCAATGTGACACGTGACATTTCATGAAAAGCAGTGTATTGTCCCCAAATAAAAGAATGCATGTGCTCAAGCGAGAAAACAACCGCTGTTTTCAATTTACATTCACGTTCCGGCAGAGTAGAGGACTATTTCATTTACGACCTAAATAAGGAACGCTATAATTTTATGTAACTAAATCAGTTCAGTCGATACAATTTAAATACCAAATAATTTCGAATTTAATACACTTAATACGTTTCTACAAGAAAAGTATTTAATCTTTATCGAATCATAATGAGTTTTACATGGCTGTAATTGACTGTCGTTCAATAACAAAAAAGTAAAATGAAATTTAATTTCTAAAGAGTGATTTCAATTTCTAAATGTTCATAAGGTACATTAATTTACCAATTAACAGCTATTAGTTGTTAAAAAATATAAATATATAATAGTTTTGGTTTGTGGTTTTATTATGATGTTTATCAAGAGTTATTACTGATGGAATTTGAAAATAATCGCTTACGCCTATTATTCTGACATGGCAATAAAATTACAATAAAACCAAATTAAATCACTATGTTTATAGTGAAAAGACATTTTCAAAGTTGCTTATAGCTTTCTTTATACCAAATTATCTCCACGAACCTCGTTTAATATTAAGTAAAGATCATTTTGATAAGTTATGTTTTAATATGCTTCAACTATTTTAACTTGTACGAACCATAAAAAAGTGGTGTAAGTGAGCAATTATAACAGGAACACACACATACTCTTGTGGCTTACCAACAGATGGTAACAATGATTTAAAGTTTTCATGTTTAAGTTTTTTTTATTCTACTTAGGCAGGTACTAAGGGGGGCATGGTCGGTAGCTTGCAATTACCCCTACAGTCTTTGTAAATGTTCAAACCGAGCCTGCAACATTTTCATATATGTCATTTTGTTTACTATATCTGAAGTGTTTCATCTTTGCTTACTTGAATGCCCATAAGAAATTTAAGCATTCGATTTTCAAAATTCTGACCGTCGAAAGTCTGACAATGTGAAGTGCGCTGCCAGAGACTCTGATTCATGTGAGGACGCTATCCAGAAAATGAAGAATGTCCTTGGCTCTATTCAGTTGCCCGTTCATGCTTAAAATAATGCAAGGAACAGCACCTCACGTCGAAATATAACATAAACTGTGTCGTTGTGGGGTAAAACCAAACCAAACACACAAAAACAATTATTGAAATAAACTTTCAAATTGCTGATACAGCAAAAATGTTCTATGAAAGTTTAAAGCAGGTTTTATTTGGTTTATTTGATTTTGGTACTTTAATGGTATATTGTAAATATAAATTTCTAAAGTAAAATATAAAAAACAACAAAAAATAGGTTTGCTTTAAATTAATCAATTGCGGGCCCGCGATGCTTCATAGATTTTTAAAAATATTATTCGATTAGATAGTGACTTTTTATTTATCTGGTTTTCCAATAATAAGTAACCAGGGTTACCTACAAATTGTACAACTAGCTGACTTAGCTGATTTTAAGGCATAAATTATGGGTTAGAAACAAAGTCTTTCTTTCTTTAAAAATGATAGATATGATTTTTATAATGTTTAAGCAACGCTTTGAGAGCATTTTACATGCTTATCATCTGAGGAAAGAAAAGTTGAATATAGAATTATTTCTCATAAAAGTAACAAAATGTAAACGAACTAGTTTTTAAATTTCCTCACAAAGTACTAAATTAATATATAACTTATTACTAAAAGCAACAGACTGACGCCAAGTGTGGATCACGTAATAGGCTAATTTGAAACATTTTGGAAACTTTAACAGGAGACAAAAGATAAAAAGCTTTTGAGCATGAAAAGTATTTGTAAGGTATAATGGGCCTTTCAATAAATTATAGCTAAAATGTAGGGCAAACATTGATTATACGCTTTTCATTTATTTTATTTTTTTTCCTATTGTTTTAATGCTGTTATTTTGTTTTCATTGTTTTAAGTTACAAGGACGGGTATTAATTGAATACATAGATAATGCTCAAACTAAACGATTTAAACACCTTAACCAATAGGGGGTCGCACTTTCCTCCATATTCTCTTATATCAATTTGTTGCCTTTTTTATTCCTATTTCATCTCGGTTTTATTAACATGTATCTTGTGTACCTTATCTTAGTTTACCTCACCTTATTTTATTCATTTATTTATCCTTTCACCAAAACCATAACCGTAGTTTCTTTATAGGTTTATGTTCATAGTACTTATGTTTTGTCTATTTTTGTATGGACTATTTGCCTACTTAAGAAGGGTTATAATGATATTGCAGTTTCCAAGCTGTACGTCAATGTGATTCGTATCTTTGTAATGATTATGTGTTTTACAAAATTAGAATAATATCTTGTGAACATTATCTGTAAAATTTAGTCGTTCGTTTTATACGTTGACTTAAGGGCGTTTATTTAACTTTTAACGACCATTAAACCGAACAATTATTTTATGCTCACATAAAGTGTAATATCCGTCACAAGGACGTGATAACCTTTCCAAATTATTCTTTTAACCATACCAAAATGTTTCTAACAATAGAACACAATAACAATAAAATTTGTTTTATTGAGAAATCATACTTTTAAGAAATGGCAAGTGTTGCTAATTTTGGTAGGGTTTACGTCACATCGTCTTTATTCGGATTACCCTTTGGTGTTTATCTCAAGGGAAATGTTCATAATTTTTAACGATATACGAGATAATAAATCGACGTTGTATTTATTTCATAATAAAATTTAATTCGAATGTCTATATAAACTTAATGTGTTCACACTCATCTTTCGTCGTCGTTGTTGTAGTTGCTTTGATGTTGTTGTCATTTTGTTGGTTTATTTGTCTGTTTCTTGTGTAATCTTTTTCCTCTTTTTTTTTTTTGGATGGGGGGGGGGAGATTACAACATTATTATTATTATTATCATTATTATTATTATTATTATTATTATTATTATTATTATTATTATTATTATGAATCATCATCATCATCATCATCAATATCATCATCATCATCAACAACAACATCATAATTATTATGTTTTTAGAAACAGCAACAAAACATGCTATTAATGACATAAATGTATTAAAGGATGTTTAAGTGGTTTTGGCATATTTAGATATTTTTTACTACAAAGCCAGTGTATTGCTTATCAATTCAGAAGGTACTCGTTAAACTGATGTATACTCATTTAAAGAAATAAGTGTTGCTACTGCTATTGTTTGTGTACAGCAACATTTTTCCTGATACATATGCCTACTGAATCTAAACATTAAATAGTTTGATTTATATCATGTAATCACAATGCGTATAAATGAGGAAGAAAAAGTTAAATAACTCCAAAATGCTGACATGCAATGAGAAAGAAGAACAAACTTTTAATAATGCAAATAAACTTATTATATCAAAGAGAGCAAACCATCAATTGGGAAATAGCATAAAAAGTGTTCATGTCGATAGGTTGTTCTATTAATTAAAGCAAATTAACATTTAAACTGTAAATCATAAGTTGTCTCCCTTTTTTATTTCAGCTAAACAATGATGTCTTCGTTTAGGTATAGGTTGACTCCCTTTAATGTTAGAGCAGTAAGCAAAGAAACGCTGGTTGCCTCCCTTTTATGGACAAGCAATCCAACTTTAGGTAAAGAAAAAAATGACATTTTAGAATAGTTTCGTTAATAGTTGCGTATCCATTCCGTGAGGAGTCTAACATCCAGGACGTTTAAGCGATTGCTTCTTCTTCGCAGTCGGTTCAAGATTTCTGATTCTCTCAGCCTCGGCACTGAAACAATATCTTTACATATTATACTGTGCTAAATAAATACGAAATATACTTTCCAGCATTATCTAAAGTTTCACTTAATTAAGTTTTATAATTATTTTAATATTTTCATATATACTATAATTTTCATCAATAATAATATTCAATTATAACATATATAACAAGTATTATTTCAACGTCTTCATTATCATCATCAGCAGGATCATCATCATTATCATCATCATCAGCAGCACAAAAATCATCGTTGTCATCGTCGCCGTCAACGTCTTCTGTATCATCATTATCAGCATTATTACCATCATCATTTTCATCATCATCATCTTCTTCTTCCTCATCTTCTTCTTCATCATCATCATCATCTCCATCATCAACATCACAGTATTTAACATCATCATCATAATCATTTTAATCATTATCATCATCATCATAACCATCATCATCACCATCGCCAACATCATCAGCAGCAGCAAAAAAAAACAGCGTTGTCATCGTCGCCGTCACCGTCCTTTTCTACTTCATCATCATCAGCATAAGTACAATCATCATTTTCATCATCATCATCTTCTTCTTCTTCATCTTCATCTCCGTCATTAGCATCACAGTATTTAACATCATCATCAAAATTATCATCGTTTTCGTCGTCTCATTCATTATAATCATTAAAATCACCATCATCATCACCATCATTATTATCATCATCATCAAAATCTTTATAATCATAATCATCATCACCATCTTTATCATCATCATCATCACACAGTATTTAACATAATCATCACATTTACTATCGTTTTATCATAATAATCACCTGATATCGTTGTCATCGATCTCTTCCGGATCAGTACAGATAATTTTCTGCAATGCTGTCTTAATTCTGTTCTTTACTTCCGCTTTAGGGCCTGACATATAGAAACCTGCCACTGTCGGAAGAAGTTTGTCAAGTTGTTTTTCGATCGCACCGAATATCTTATACCATTCAGTGTAGTAATCGGTAAACGCCGGAGCGAGAATCATTGCTTCCGCCTTGGTAACTCCAATGATGCTTTCTAGTCGAGCGTCTTCATCATCCTGCTGGCCGGCATCATTATCACCTTCGTCATCTGAAGAAACGGGAAAATAATTGATGGGATGGTAAATTTGAGGTTAAGTTGACCATGCACTCCTGCACTGTATGCACACTTACATGTATATTATAACTCGCTAACGAAAACATGACCATACCTTGATTTTGACTTTTCCTTAATTAATCAACGAATAACAGAAAAAGTTACAGTCAGACGTTTCCATACTAGCATTCTAATAATCTACGCAATAATTCGTTGTTATTTGTAAAGCTAGACTTAGTATATTTTATTTTGTGCTTATATACAATATGAAAAAAAAACTAATAAAACGAATGTCATCAGACAAATCATTTGAGCCGCGTCACGACAAAACCAACGTACTGCGTTTACGACCAGCATGGATACAGACCAGCCTGCGCATCCGCGCAGTCTGATCAGGATCCATGCTGTTCGCTTACAAACCCTATAACAAGAAGAGAAACTGATAGCGAACAGCATGGATCCTGATCAGACTGCGCAGATGCGCAGGCTGGTCTGGATCCATGCTGGTCGCCAACGCATTATGTTGGTTTTGTCATGGCACGGCTCATTTATAGCTTTGGAAATATAGAAAATTAAACCATCTAGCGGTATAGGTCCTCCATCATAGTCATTGTAAATCTTTCCTAATTCTGTTAGCTCAGGTTTGTCTTGTTTGAGCAGGCTTGCGGCTTTTCTGACGTAATGGTTGGTTATTACGCGCCCTTTATACCAAGCAAATCTACAGCAAATATCATAACATGCTATAACATCGGATGATTAATGAATCGTATGCAAAAATCAAATTAATTAAACAATCAGATTTTTCTTTTTGCATCAATTAAAATTGATAGTGTAATTGTGTCTACGAAAAATGTACTATGAATAGTTACATGAAATACATTGATAATTTTCATAGCAGCTTAGAAAATAAAGCAAAAACAACTCACATTATGACATTTAAACAGATAAGCCTTATAATAATTAATATTGATAAGTTACTATGACAAAGACAATAATTGAGCCGCGTCACGACAAAACCAACATAATAGGTTTGCGACCAGCATGTATCCAGACCAGCCTGCGCATCCGCCAATCTGATCAGGATCAGTTTCTATATTTTTAATAAAGTTAGTAAGCGAACAGCATGGATCCTGATCAGACTGCGCGGATGCGCATGCTGGTCTGGATCAATGCTGGTCGCAAACGCCCTATGTTGGTTTTGTCGTGACGCTCATTTAATGATCACAGTCTAGCTTTGATCACTATAGTTTTGCTCACATTTAACTACATCAGAATAAACTAGCTTTGGTCAGAATAGACAAGTACTAGCTTTGATTAGAATAGACAAGTGAAGTTCAAATTTAAATATGATCATAATAGGTAAGAAATAATATAGAGACACGAACAGCTATGATAACAATATATTAAATATGATTAGAATAGACACGTGCTTTGCCTTGCCTTTCGACTAAGCTTTTTCTTTAGTCTTAAATGTACCAGGATTTGATTAAGCACACCATACATATAGCATGAAATTGTTATATATTTTCTTCAGAAAAAATGCACTTAATAGTCTTCAATGTTTATGAAATTTAAAATTAAATCTTCTGTCGGTTCCACAGAGCTTACTACAGTTTTGTTATCAACAGAAAAGAACCTGTGCATGAGCAAAAAAAAGATACTGTTTCTGTAGATTTCGAAAAATACGTACTAATATGGGTATACACCGTGAAAAAAGGCCCAAAAAAGAAAATAGAAATTTTGATTTACTTTCAGCGCCTTCTTCATGAGACAACTTTATTAAAATAAAACATTTTTATATGCATGTATATCGAAAATTCTAGCCTATATATTATACGCGTACAGTATGTAAGTCAAGTTATTCTGAAAATAACGCATGTGGAATGACACACATTTATGATCAGGTATTGTCATAATTTTTTCACATCTCTACATCAGCGTTTGTGATACTACTTTGGCTATGAAAGAGTCTGTAACATTCTCTGAAGTGTAACATATGTGTGATATTTCATCTTTGTGATGTTTTATGTTAATACTTTTATTTAAACATGCATATACATTGTACTATTATGGAAATAGTATCTTTTGATCATCACGCCCTACTCGCATTCAATACAACAGAAATCAGTTAGAAATTACGTCGATTTTCGAAAAATGTGTCAATCATGTAAACTGCAGTTTGCAGTAAGCAAAGACATTCATCCTCTTTAGCGGGCCACTGATTTTAAAAGGCTATAAGAGGACAGTATTATATTAAATCATAAATGAAAGATTGTCCAATAAAGTGTCTCATATGTCAACCTGTCGCCAGCGCATGCGCAATGACGTATTACCCAGATATATTAAACAAGAATCTACCCGAAGCAAGAAAAATACCGAAAAGGAAAACAAACCTGAAAATATATGGAGCAGCTTCAAGCCTCGGCAAAATTTGCTTCATAAAGAGCTTCATGATTTCTGTGTTATCTAGTTGTCCGCATGTAAATTCAGTGAGCCAAATCAGTTTTCCGTATCTATTATAGAGGTCCTCCAAATATTTCATCACTTTATTGGCGTTGCATGAAAAAGTATGCGTGGCAATATAGTCAACCCGACAGTCCTTACATAGTTCAAAAAATGTATCGAACCAATGTATGGGTTTATCGTTACACATTTCACCACATATACAGGCCGACGGACTGACCAGTTTTGCACCTTTGCATCTCTTTTCCAGTTCTGGCCAGGCTGCGGCTGCCTCTCGTGCAGTCACATCTGATTGGCTGATATGATTGGGCTCATTGAACGCCAGACAGTACTTTTCATTGTTATGAAGAACAAGTTTTGAAGAAAGGCCCCAAGCCATTGGAACGAAGGAGTCGCTGTACAACTTACTGGTTTTGAATGGGGAGCATTGGCTTCTTGAGGTAAAGAAATCACGATTTGGTGAATAGTCATACCTGTGGAAAGAAATTATGAATAAAATTCTAATGCTATTTCAACATTTTATCAGCGTATTTTCGACTTTTAAAAAGCATGTTATCGTCTTGACGTTGTTATGTCGGTTATGCATTTTCGCACGTAGTTTCTTTAAAAATTAATTTCATTTTTTGTCTCAACGGCACGACATTATAAATGACTGTTTTACTTAAAAATAAATAACATTTGTAGATATGAATAAAATCAGAGATAATTATTCTAAAAGCAGAAAATAAATCTACAATTTATATGAAAAGAAATCGAAAAGTGTATATAAACGATATATCAGTAAGCACGTGTATCCTTTCATTGGTAATTCACATTCAAAAAGTAATGATACGTAAATCTAAATAAGTTCAGGATAAGTTTCAGTTATGACAAAATTAATGTACTCATCTTCTTTCAATATAAACAATCAGTAGCTTCCAGGCCGGAATAATACCGGAATTAATACACGTATAAATTAATTATTATTTAGCTACTTCGTTTTGTCCAGATTTCCGTTTGTTTCTGTAACCAATTATTTGTTTTTTGTTTTTATTTTGACTTGATAAAGAAAGCATTAATATTGCTTACCACCAGGCTATGTTGTCAAGGGCCTTGTCGTCGCCACACATCCAGTCTCCCACCATATGAACAATTCCCTTCTTTTTAGAAACACCGAGTACATTTAATACCGGTACGCTTATCAATATAAGAAGTTTTAATAAAATCGCCATGTCGAACGTTTTAAAACATATATCCCACCAATGTTGACGATAGAATGACATATGTTATAACAATATATGAGAAGAGATGACAAGTATTTTATCTGTCATAAATATCAACATATGTGCCTGATCTGTCAATTAGTTTTTTAAAACATTTATAAATGATTAATATCTCAGTGATTTAACTAGTCACATATTGCAATTTACATGTAATATCTAACTTATTGAAAATACAATTCACAATTATTTTTCTGGTATTTTCTTTATACACATTTATTACATATTTTTTCTGGACTACTATTTCACTTGTGTTAAAGGTACAAATAAACAAATTCATGCAATAGAGGCTTGACATTTGATGGATAATAATATATGGGAACCGCCATGTTGATATTTTCATTTTTATTATTTTAATGTTATCATTTATCTGTTTATTTTATTTTTTTATTCTTTTTTAATCAATAACGTTATAAAGTGCAAAATATCATCTCACATGACAAACATGTAAAAGTACTTATACGGAAATTATCGAAAGTAAAGCTGGCTTCGCATTTACAACGATTTCACCCGAACACGGTGCCTGTACCACGTAACATTTTTATATGATTTGCAGGTGCGATTACCATGATTTGCATGGAGCAAATAACCAATACAACGGACGGTCTAAAGTCAATTCCTACTTTACGTTTAAATATTTCATTATTTTCATTTACATTAAGTTTAAAACTCTTGATTCTTTTAGGGCATACATACATAGAATGTTTTAGGGGGATCAAGTATTTCTACAAATAATGAAACCACATTTTTCAAAGATGAGATAATCGTGTGGTTTTACTTTACGAAATAAAAGGGTTTTTTTCAAGGAGACATTGTTTGCATGGGTTATTTACTCGTGTAAGCGGGCTCTTTTCTTTATTTTTAAAAAATATGAAATATTAAAAAAAGTTCGGCTGAAATAAACCCTGGACCGTCTTTGCATTGGTTTTCTAAACCACATTTACCTCAAGAGTCTGATGGTATAGGCACAGTGTCATTAACTCAATAAGCCTAAATATGTGTTAAAGGGGTGGTTTCGTCGCAATTCAATAGTATTACTATCCGAGCCCCTGGGTGTTAAGCAGTTTCTGGGATTGTTAAAACAATTCAATAGCTCTTAAGTTCAATCATGTTTATACATTCATCTTGACTTTTTTTAATGATCTACCGACATTAATGTTAATATGTATGTTTTTTTCGTTGTTTAACGACGATGAGCTTGTAATGCCTATAATTAAGTCAAATAAAATATTTGTTCTGATCTGTTAACACGTGTTAACAAAGCGTTCGTCGGAGTACATATGTATTCTATCAAATACTGGTCCTGTTAGTCTATTTTAAATAAATCATTCGAGGATAAATATTAAAAACATTAAAAACATTACACTACTGTAAACTTACAAATCAAACTTGTGCTTTTATGTCTGTGGACACTGCATTTTTGTGGACTTCAGAAACAGCTTTACATATTCAACTTCTTGTATTAAGTTTTGTCCGTACATGTGACGGACATTGTTGAAGACTAATTTGAACTTCATTTGCACTTGACAGTACCGTCCATGAACAGGTTCAATCAAACCAAGCTAGAAACATTTTCAATTTTGCCGTGTTGGACTTTCTTTAGGGATTCTTATTTTCTCAATTTCATTGTTCGTATATTCAATATAAAACTGTCTGGTTAATGAAAGTGTCCAGTATTCATGTTTAAAAAACAAAGGAAGACTAATTCATGTGATTTGCTTTTTATTAAATACATTACAAACTATTACTGAATGCTGACAGTATACATCACGATTTACAAGTGGGAACAAATCTGCAAATAAAGAACAAAAGTGAATTTAATTATACATAGAAGTGTGGAATATAAGCAACTGACTTTCGTCATTCCTTTATGTATGTATTAATGCCTGTATGTTGTACCAAGCATAATCAAATATGTAATCAACAGGCACTTATAAATCATTTCAAAGTCTCCAACAGTTATCCCTCAATAACTAAAAGATAAGCAATACTTTTAAAGAAACGAACGTCTAATAATTTAAACGTTCTGTTAACTCTCGCCTTTTATTTAGCTTTATTGCATGCATTGAAAACTTTACTGTACTTTGATGCTGTTGTTATCAATTTGTATCATGCCAAAGTCAAAATCATATCTTAACACTGACCAGTTTAGCTGCCACAAGCTGAACTGACACGACAAAAAGACAATTGGAGATGATATGCCTCACAAGCCTTGATATAAAGTCAAGGCACAGAGATGGGTCGTATTAACATGTATTTACCACAAACCATTCCAAAGCGAGAAAAATTTTGGTATGTTCAGATTTCAAAAGGTTAGGATGATCTTTGACGAAGATGAAACCTGTTTCGTTAGGATTAGAACAAAAAATATTGTTATTTTGTAGAGTTTTTGGTCGGATAGGATGTGCATTGTAGGTTATGAAATATGAAAAACTACCGGTATATCAAATGACATGGCATGTTTTCACCTTATAAAGATAAGATTGACACTTGTTTACCCAATTATTTCTGTGACTCTTTTTTACAAGTTGAAAAATGAGACATTTTCCAACTAATGCAGCATTTATATCATTTTAAGTGTTTTCGGGCAAACCTAATGTGATGTTTTTTCTTGCTCCTCGGTGAGAACATGGAGTTTCCCACCAAGCGTTATGAAACTAATAAAATGTAACTGTTGATATAGCTTAACAACCTTTAAATATTCATAAGTTTTACCTCAGCAATGAGTAACTTGACAGGACATTGATTCTATATCTCTTCCGTAGCATTCTCCATCCATGGTGTTAGTTGGATACCAATGTTCGCGTTCACGTGACCTGGTTCCTTCGCCACATGTCGCCGAACATTGCGACCATGCTGACCATTCCAACCAGGTACAATCAGTATAAACTGATTACAAATTAATGGTGAAAAAAGTGAATATGAGAAAACATCTTTTAGACATAAGTTTATGTATCAACTGACGAAGCTAATAAAACAAAACATGTATTGATATTTAAAATTATGTTGGTTTTGATCTATGTGTCCTATAGACATAAATGACCACATTTTTAATAGCATGAAAACGTTACTGATCTTTTTAAATATCATAAATGATATAAGCATATTTTTGTTTAAAGGTTAAGCTACAGTCTCACTTACATCCCGGCAAAGCCCCGTCAGAGCCCCGGTAAACGTCCGGGTGATCCGGGAACGACCGGGAACAAGCGGGGTACATACATAACTCTGCCGGCAACGTCCTGGATGATCCGGGAACATACGGCATTCGACTCATTCGGATGGAATAAAATATTTAATATCATCGGGGTGGTCAGGGATGATCCGGGAAGATATAGCTATGCCGGCTTCATCCTTAGCTCTGCCGGGAACGACCGGGGTTATATCGGGGAGGCACCGTAGCTCCGCCGGCAGAAACCGGAGGATAACGATGGAGCTACGGTTGATCCCGGTAGAGCCCCGGCAAAGTCCGGTTCATTTGCGATGATTGCACTTGTTTGTATTAAAACCCTTCCGATTTCCCTTCTATCCAGTCTTGCATAAGGAATTTTCAGAAAATCATCATGAATTACTATTCTGGAACTATATATATTATATTAAATAAAAATTATGTATCAATGTTATCATTTTCGCGCGTTTTCAGTCCACCGGTGTTCTACCGGGGCTCTGCCTGGATCGTCCTGGGCTCTGCCGGGGCTCTGCCTGGATCGACAGGGGCTCTGCCTGGGTCAACCGGGGCTCTTCCGGCGTCATCCTGGAATGACCGGGGAAGCACATGCATGAACCGTAGCTTCACCTCGGCTCTGCCTGGATGATCCGGAGCGCATCCTGGGCGGTTAGTTGGGAATTACCGTAACTACAACTACAACTGCTGCCTGGGTTAGTGTGACCGCAACCATTATTTCATCCAGGATCGTCCCGGATCATCCCGGTTACTTACCGGGATGGTCCTGTGATCTGCCGGGAGTAAGTGAGACCGCAGCTTTATGATAAAAGCTTTTTTATATTTAAAATAATGAAGACAGACTTAAAATCAAATGATGATCATTTTTTGGTGTTTTTTTGGGGTTTTTTTTGTTTTTTTTGTTGTTTTGTTTTTTTAAATTACAATTTGAAATGCTTCCCCTTAAATGTTGCGTGTTGGCTGAATTAGGGGGAAAGTTGTCCGGGTGTACACCATTGAAAATACTGAAAAAAATGTTTCACTGCAGTGCGGAAAATGAAAATATGCATTTTATTTCATAAATATTTCATTCATAAATGTATAAGAAGTATAAATCTATTCCCTGTGTTATAGACTTCACATTGATTTTTTTTTTTTTTTTTTTTAGTATATTTCTCATTTACATTGACAGAATATCACACTCCCGTGATCTATCTTACCATTTAATGGCATAAGATGTTGCTGCTCAACCACTCCCTAATTCTAGATACAAATGTATATACAATCTGCATAATATTGTGTTATATGTACATTTAATCCAACAATGCTTAAAGCTAAAAGGACAAATATCTATTTTATAATAAATAGCATTAATGTTAAAATGGCAAAAGGTAAAAGTTGCAAACAATCACAAACTACCGGCAGTATATAAACGTATTGAAGTTTGCAAAATTGATTGTCCTTAGATCAGGAATAATGAGTACCAATTGCTCGTAACAATCTACCAAAATATTTACCCACCTTCACAATTAATCCCTTTACAGCCTGTTGTTTTTTCAGCTTTACCTTTGCACTTGTTAACGTCTGTTTCAACACCAGAAATTAAGCAGAAACGGGTACTTGTCCGAATACCCTTTCCACAGTTTTCGGAGCATTGTGACACGACCCATTCTCCCCAATATGGGTCACCTTCTATAAAACAAATGAGATCAAAGATCGACACAAACCAGCCACAACATCAGGGCGCCCGGAAAACACCGGGAAAGGACAGGAGGAGAGACTTGTAATAAGTGAAATGATAGGAATTAAAAGGGGCCGATACGGGTATAAAAGGGACAAGGGATATAAGGAAAAGGGGGGGGGGGTGTTAAATTATCACAAAGTAAATATGCTGAGAGAAGGCGATATTTCAATAAAACTTCTTAATTGTACATAAATCTTTCCCAACGCCTCAAGGTAATTATTTCTTAACTTGGCTGCTTGGCTCAATAGGGAGAGCATTCGGATTACTAATTCATAAGTCGTTGGTTCGATCTTAGATTGAGGCGAAATTTATCCGTAAAATTGTTCTTGGTTACTGCATCTAATGGACTGTAATATTCATTTGTCTCTCCATGCTGATTCAGATTTCATGTGGGATTAGTATTTGGTCACTTGCGAAGATAATGGTTATTACTGGTTATCAAGAAAAGCCGGTTCTATGTGGAAAAGACTGACAAAATATTACCAAAAACGGTAAAAACGCGATTCTTAGTAAAATAATTTTTTGTCAATATGAAGATTGAATGAACAAAAGAACCAAATGCTTTATAAAGTTCACATAGTTCTTTGAAAGCTGTCTGACAACAACAGTATCAGTAATAACATTAAGCTGTATTAAAATCAATGGTATTAATGTAATAAGTGAGATAAATGTATTTGTTTTCTCAAAAGCAATAAGGTAGAAAAAGCTTGCAAGAAATCAAAAACAAATTTGTTAAAAATTGATAACTATTAAAAAGTACCTGGACAGTCCTGCATATTACACGTTTCATTAGACATTGACAACCCAATGCAATCAGCTCCAGGGTTTGCTGGGTCCTGAAATATACACACCCTGGTCCTTGACCTTTGACTGTCCCACATGTTGCCCCACAAGCACTCCATTCTCCCCATTCTCCCCACACACCGTCAACTGGAGTTTCTGTTAAAGTCATATTATTACTTTTACTATCATCATCATCATTTTTTAATTATTTTTATTATTATTTTTATTATTATTATTATTATTATTATCATTATTATTATTATGTATTTATTTATTTATTTACTATTATTATTATTATTATTATTATTATTTAATATTATTATTATTATTATTATTTATTATTATTATTATTATTTATTATTATTATTTATTATTATTTATTTATTTATTTATTTATTATTATTATTATTATTATTATTATTTAATATTATTATTATTTTATTATTATTATTATTTATTATTATTATTATTTTTATTATTATTATTATTATTATTATTATTATTATTATTATTATTCTATTAAAGTGTGACACGAGTATATATGTATTTCATTTAATATCCTTTTTCATATGTGTGTTTCAATTGAAATCAAATTGTTTACATATTTTAATTATATTAATAAATAGACTGTACGAGGTAGTTTTACGTGTAGTTTAATTATTTACCACCTGCTTTCAATGTTGCACCTGTTTATTTTATCGATGTTGTTAAAGACATTTATACTGAAACGGGTCGGAAGTGATAATCATTGATGAATAATGTCCCTTGGGCTCAAGACATCCGGGCCATTATTCATGTAGCGGGCCGATTATCATCAATCGGTGGTAGCAATCTGACTAAAGTTCAGACTTATGTAGATCTGAAGACGACCGTATATGTTTCGCCTTCTTTATAATTCGGATTTCCCGAGAAAGCTATTTTATCCATGCAATCAAACCGTTTTAAACATAGGCATTAGAAGAAGTAACAAAATACCGCTATAGGTGAAAGTTTAACAAATTGTTTATTTTTGTTAGAAAAACAAATTACTTGAAAAAATAGAGTCAATTTTAATGGGCACGATTGTTTTACCAGTTTACCTGTCGGCTATATGGACAACCCAATGTTTGTTCTCGAAAACATGAAATTTACCTTTTCCAAGGGTTGAAGTTATAAACCAAATCGCTTTCAAAATTATGAAAGCTCGCCGATGATTGACTGTGTGAATAGTCACCAAAAATAATTTCGTATATGGTCACGCTCAGATTTAAAAGTAGGGCGTTTTTTAGAGCTGACTTTAATCAAATTGCCGGTAAGTAGAATAATCAGTTCATGGGAGTTAACTATTGCGAAACTGATTATGGTGGCAAATAAGATTTATGTGAAATATTATTTTAGGTGGTGGAACTCTATCAGAGATATCTATGGATCCATTGGACGTTTCCATTGTCGAATTGAAACGTATTGTTAGGTATATCAATGCTATTTAAAGTGCTAAATAATATGTTTAAAATGGTTTATGCAATCCATTATTCATTTGAGCTGCGTCACGACAAAACCAACATAATGGGTTTGCGACCAGCATAGATCCAGACCAGCCTGCCATGCTGTTCGCTATCAGTTTCTCTACTTGTTATAGGGTTTGTAAGCGAACAGCATGGATTCTGATCAGACTGCGCGGATGCGCAGGCTGGTCTGGATCCATGCTGGTCGCAAACGCACTATGTTGGTTTTGTCGTGGCATAGCTCAATTATAAACAGAGCAGAATGAAGTTGATGAAGGTTGACAAGACATGTGTTTAATTTTACAGTGGTACTAACATTTTTGAAATAGTATAGTTTAAGGATTGATATAGGTAGGTGTATTCATTGACAGGTCGCCAAACGTATATACACTTTTAAAATTTTAAAACAATGTGTTTAACTGTCAAATTATTTGTAACAAAGTAACTATATGGTGGACGTTTAAAAACCCATGATAAATGCGTCTGTTTCCAAAGTCCTTACACGTTTAAGGACACAATTTTACGATTAATTTATATAATTGAGTATGTTTGCCATTGCTGTCGAAAAGGTAATGCATCAAATAACCAAACGTCTTTATTCCATTGATAAGCAATAAAATTTAAAAAAAATACCTGGGCAAGCCTGTATATTGCATGTTTCAGTTTCAGTCGACACACCGGAACAATTAGCTCCCTTGTTCGCCGGATCAGGAAATATACACTCCCTTGACTTTGACCTTTGACTCTCCCCGCATGTTGCCCCACAATCACTCCATTGTTCCCAATCTCCCCACACACCGTCAACTAGGAATTATTAAAATCATCAATCGAAATTAAGAGTAAATGCTGGACGACTTCACGATGCCTTATTGTGTGACTTTTTTGTAGTCGGTGTTGGGCAGAAAACGAATACAAATAACGGTCTAGGTAGTACGTATTTCCATATAAAACTTGGATTTCTGCCATACACAGATCACAGAAAGTCACATGGTATAGGCACCCTGATGATCACATTTAGTGTCATTTTTACTTTTCTGACTGATGAAATATTATCTTTGAAAAGAAAAATATGTATGCTGTCACTTTTTAGCCAGTTTGGTTGCTCCAATTTCTACATCCAAATATTTGTACTTTCATATATACTATATAGAATAAAATGTGTTTTCATATTTGATCTAAAGATGACCGAACATAATTCTGGAGAAAATTTAAATTACACATTTTGCATGTTTCAGTTCAGCTGGTCTGCTTATTAAATATATTATTAAAAATTGTGCCCTTTGCAACAAATACCATTAGGTACTCTTAAATTAATTCTATTACTTCACATACATTGAGATCTGTTTAACATTCCCATCAAAATGGTTTAAATACTTGGTTTCAAAAAGTAGAGCAAAACCAAGAATTAGGACTGGAAATGAAAGTCCTATTAGCATAGTAGTGATATGGTCTTAATATCGGACCATGTGACCATTGAAATAAAGACCAAAACAATTTTGTTTAAATTAATATTTGTCTTAGTAAGTGAGTGGTCTTAATCAGATTTTACTCCTTCGCTGATTCAGAATTCATGAGGGATAAGTATTTGGTCACTTTCGAAGAAACTGGTAATTACTGGTTATCAAGAAAATGGTTAGGTGGAAAGACACCCGAAATATGACCAAAATGTGTAAAAACGCCATTCTAAGTGAATTAATTTTTGTAAATATGAAGATTGAATGAACAAATAATCGAAATCCTTTATAAAGTTTACATAGTTCCTTGATAGCTGCCTGACAACGACAGTGTCAGTATTAACATTAAGCTGTATTAAAATCAATGGTATTACTGTAATAAGTGAGATAGATGTATGTCTTCTCAAAGGCAATAAGGTAGAAACAAGAAACCAGAAACAAATTTGTTAAACTTGATAATTATTAAAGAAATACCCGGACAGTCCTGCATATTACACGTTTCATTAGACATTGACAACCCAATGCAATCAGCTCCAGGGTTTGCTGGGTCCTGAAATATACACACCCTGGTCCTTGACCTTTGACTGTCCCCACATGTTGCCCCACAAGCACTCCATTCTCCCCACTCTCCCCACACACCGTCAACTGGAGTTTCTGTTAAATTCATATTATTACTTTTACTATCATCATCATCATTTTTTAATTATTTTTATTATTATTTTTATTATTATTATTATTATTATTATTATTATTATTATTATTATTATTATTATTATTATTATGTATTTATTTATTTATTTATTTATTTATTATTATTATTATTATTATTATTATCATTATTATTATTATTATTTATTATTATTATTATTATTTATTTATTTATTTATTTTTATTTATTTATTTATTTATTTATTTATTATTATTATTATTATTATTATTTTTATAATTATTATTATTATTTAATGTTATTACTATTATTATTTTTTATTATTATTATTATTATTATTATTATTATTATTATTATTATTTATTATTATTATTATTATTCTAGTAAAGTGTGACACGAGTATATATGTATTTCATTTATTATCCTTTTTCATATATGTGTTTCAATTGAAATCAAATTGTTTACATATTTTAATTATATTAATTAATATCTTAGACTGTACGAGGTAGTTTTACTTGTAGTTTAATTATTTACCACCTGCTTTCAATGTTGCACCTGTTTATTTTATCGATGTTGTTAAAGACATTTATACTGAAACGGGTCGGAAGTGATAATCATTGATGAATAATGTCCCTTGGGCTCAAGACAACCGGGCCATTATTCATGTAGCGGGCCGATTATCATCAACCGATGGGAGAAATCTGACTAAAGTTCTGATCTACTTATTTCTTTTATCGACCGTATATGTTTCGCCTTCTTTATAATTTGAATTTCCCGAGAAAGCTATTTTATCCATGCAATCAAACCGGTTTAAACATAGGCATTAGAAGAAGTAACAAAATACCGCTATAGGTGAAAGTTTAACAAATTGTTTATTTTTGTTAGAAAAACAAATTACTTGAAAAAATAGAGTCAATTTTAATGGGCACGATTGTTTTACAAGTTTACCTGTCGGCTATATGGACAACGCAATGTTTGTTCTCGAAAACATGAAATTTACCTTTTCCAAGGGTTGAAGTTATAAACCAAATCGCTTTCAAAATTATGAAAGCTCGCCGATGATTGACTGTGTGAATAGTCACCAAAAATAATTTCGTATATGGTCACGCTCAGATTTAAAAGTAGGGCGTTTTTTAGAGCTGACTTTAATCAAATTGCCGGTAAGTAGAGTTATCAGTTCATGGGAGTTAACTATTGCGAAACTGATTATGGTGGCAAATAAAATTTATGTGAAATATTATTTTAGATGGTGGAACTCTATCAGAGATATCTATGGATCCATTGGACGTTTCCATTGTCGAATTGAAACGTATTGTTAGGTATATCAATGCTAAAGTGCAAAATAATATGTTTAAAATGGTTTATGCAATCCAATATTCATTTGAGCCGCGTCACGACAAAACCAACATAATGGGTTTGCGACCAGCATAGATCCAGACCAGCCTGCGCATTCGCGCAGTCTGATCAGGATCCATGCTGTTCGCTATCAGTTTCTCTACTTGTTATAGGGTTTGTAAGCGAACAGCATGGATTCTGATCAGACTGCGCGGATGCGCAGGCTGGTCTGGATCCATGCTGGTCGCAAACGCACTATGTTGGTTTTGTCGTGACATGGCTCAATTATAAACAGAGCAGAATGAAGTTGATGAAGGTTGACAAGACATGTGTTTAATTTTACAGTGGTACTAACATTTTTGAAATAGTATAGTTTAAGGATTGATATAGGTAGGTGTATTCATTGACAGGTCGCCAAACGTATATACACTTTTAAAATTTTAAAACAATGTGTTTAACTGTCAAATTATTTGTAACAAAGTAACTATATGGTAGACGTTTAAAAACCCATGATAAATGCGTCTGTTTCCAAAGTCCTTACACATTTAAGGACACAATTTTACGATTAATTTACATAATTGAGTATGTTTGCCATTGTTGTCGAAAAGGTAATGCATCAAATAACCAAACGTCTTTATTCCATTGATAAGCAATAAAATTTAAAAAAAATACCTGGGCAAGCCTGTATATTGCATGTTTCAGTTTCAGTCGACACACCGGAACAATTAGCTCCCTTGTTCGCCGGATCAGGAAATATACACTCCCTTGACCTTGACCTTTGACCCTCTCCGCATGTTGCCCCACAATCACTCCATTGTTCCCAATCTCCCCACACACCGTCAACTAGGAATTATTAAAATCATCAATCGAAATTAAGAGTAAATGCTAATACGGTTTACTGAATGATTTTTTTTCTCACGATGCCTTATCCTATTTACTTTTTTCTGACTGATGAAATATTATCTTTGAATAAAATATATCTTATGTCTCTTTATGGCCAGTTTGGATTGCTGAAAATTCTACATTCCCTTTTTTCTGTTTACTTAATTGATTACACTATAAAAGATCACGCATAGACTTTTGTCATAAAGAATACACTTTGTGGGAGGGTCTTAATAGTGAATAATATAATCAAGGCTTAGATTTAAAATGAATCCATTTTGTAAATTCTATGAACATGTCCAGATACTAGTATCTAAACTTTTATACACTATATGAAATAAAAATCTAAAGATTACCTAACATAATTCTAAGTATAAGTATAATTTTAAGTATACATTTTGTATGTTTCAGTCTAGCTTGTCTGCTTATTAAACATAATATAAGGCATTGTGCTATTTGCAAACTGAATACATGACAAATAACATTAGGTACTCTTATATTAAATCTCTAACTTTGCATATTTGTTAAACAATCCAATGAAAACAATTTAAACATTTGGTTTTCAAAAAGTAAAACAAAATCAAGAATCGGGACTGGAAATGAAAGTCCTATTAGCATAGTAATGATATAGTCTAAATTTCGGCCCATGTGACCATTGAAATAAAGACCAAAATATTTCATTTAAATTACTATCGGTCTTAGTATTGGAGTGGTCTTAAGAAGAATTTATACTGTGCATTACTTATCTTACGAAAAACGATACAAGATATTACATTTTAAGCAGATACCTCCAGATCTATGCTAGTTTTCACAACATTTTTGAAAATGTATTTGAAAGTTAAATATTGTGAAGTAAATAAAATTGCAAATGCCACTTACTATCCACGTTAATAAGCAAAATGAGGTCAAAATACGCCAAAAAAGTCCTAACTGTGTTAGTAATGCAGTAGATATATAGTGATAAATACTGCAAAATCAGTCATTAATCGCACATATTATGTAACTTTTACTTGAAAAATTTCTTACAATTTCAATAATTTTTCTCAACTTTGATTTTCATGAAATGTTTTGGCTCGTCTGGAGGCATACAACATTAAAATCATTTCAATTATATAATTATATCCCTATTAATCCGTGAAGAGTTAAATGTAAATATGTCCGAACTGACAAAGAATGTATTTTTGTATGAGACACCTGTAAACAAGCTCAATACTAAAAGAAACGCAGTGAACTCATATAAATTAATTGCAGGTAGAATCTAATGCTGATATATTCCGATTATAGACAATGATTTTTAAGAATACCTGGACAAGCCTGTATGTTACATATTTCGGTTTCATTAGGCGCACCCGAGCAATCAGCTCCCATGTTCGCAGGATCTGGAAATATGCACTCCCTTGTTCTTAACCTTTCACCTTGTCCGCATGTTACCCCGCAGTCACTCCATTGTCCCCAATCTCCCCACACACCGTCAACGCTAACTGCAAAACCAAAAGAAAACATTTTTATAGGCATATTAAAATATAATGTTGGATATATTTATGGACATTAATGTCCTCAATACGTCAGAAATACATGCGTGTGTGTGTGTGTTTGCAAGTAAACAATGACAAAATAGCAACGGAGATTTTCGCAAAGCGTTTTTTTTGTTACATAAAGCAATAACTTATGTAGTGATTTTTTTTTCAAATAAACATATCCAAAAAAATCTGTTATAAAACACGCATGGTTATAATTATAGGGTCACTCTGGGAGTCTCCGAACTCGTTGTTTAACCTTCTTATCTTTAAATTTAAATGCTATGCTAAAACGCATAGGTAATACTTCAGAAAATAAAACATTTCAAAAAAACTAACGCAGCCACACGCATTTATTTTTATTGTTCTACTTATACCACAATTATAATGCCCCGTTATGACATTGTATATAAAGAATGAAACCAGTACACGTTCGTGTAGTTATTGTAAGGAATAAGGACTTTAATAATCCAAAGAAGGGCATGTTATATTTCACACACACACATAGACAGTTATCTAAGGTCAATAACGAAGGGCTTACCTGGGCATGTTCCTAGATTACATGCCATTGTTTCTACATCATCTCCAATACAAGGCAAATCAGTTGTTAGTGGATCTGGAAATATACATGTCCTTGACCTTGACCTTTGACCCAGTTCGCATGAAACACTACAGTCGCCCCATTTGCTCCATTCTGACCAAACTCCATCAACTGTAAAATAAGATTGCAAACTGAATACATGACAAATAACATTAGGTACTCTTATATTAAATCTCTAACTTTGCATATTTGTTAAACAATCCAATGAAAACAATTTAAACATTTGGTTTTCAAAAAGTAAAACAAAATCAAGAATCGGGACTGGAAATGAAAGTCCTATTAGCATAGTAATGATATAGTCTAAATTTCGGCCCATGTGACCATTGAAATAAAGACCAAAATATTTCATTTAAAATTACTATCGGTCTTAGTATTGGAGTGGTCTTAAGAAGAATTTTATACTGTGCATTACTTATCTTACGAAAAACGATACAAGATATTACATTTTAAGCAGATACCTCCAGATCTATGCTAGTTTTCACAACATTTTTGAAAATGTATTTGAAAGTTAAATATTGTGAAGTAAATAAAATTGCAAATGCCACTTACTATCCACGTTAATAAGCAAAATGAGGTCAAAATACGCCAAAAAAGTCCTAACTGTGTTAGTAATGCAGTAGATATATAGTGATAAATACTGCAAAATCAGTCATTAATCGCACATATTATGTAACTTTTACTTGAAAAATTTCTTACAATTTCAATAATTTTTCTCAACTTTGATTTTCATGAAATGTTTTGGCTCGTCTGGAGGCATACAACATTAAAATCATTTCAATTATATAATTATATCCCTATTAATCCGTGAAGAGTTAAATGTAAATATGTCGAACTGACAAGAATGTATTTTTGTATGAGACACCTGTAAACAAGCTCAATACTAAAAGAAACGCAGTGAACTCATATAAATTAATTGCAGGTAGAATCTAATGCTGATATATTCCGATTATAGACAATGATTTTTAAGAATACCTGGACAAGCCTGTATGTTACATATTTCGGTTTCATTAGGCGCACCCGAGCAATCAGCTCCCATGTTCGCAGGATCTGGAAATATGCACTCCCTTGTTCTTAACCTTTCACCTTGTCCGCATGTTACCCCGCAGTCACTCCATTGTCCCCAATCTCCCCACACACCGTCAACGCTAACTGCAAAACCAAAAGAAAACATTTATAGGCATATTAAATATAATGTTGGATATATTTATGGACATTAATGTCCTCAATACGTCAGAAATACATGCGTGTGTGTGTGTGTTTGCAAGTAAACAATGACAAAATAGCAACGGAGATTTCGCAAAGCGTTTTTTTTGTTACATAAAGCAATAACTTATGTAGTGATTTTTTTTTCAAATAAACATATCCAAAAAAATCTGTTATAAAACACGCATGGTTATAATTATAGGGTCACTCTGGGAGTCTCCGAACTCGTTGTTTAACCTTCTTATCTTTAAATTTAAATGCTATGCTAAAACGCATAGGTAATACTTCAGAAAATAAAACATTTCAAAAAAACTAACGCAGCCACACGCATTATTTTTATTGTTCTACTTATACCACAATTATAATGCCCCGTTATGACATTGTATATAAAGAATGAAACCAGTACACGTTCGTGTAGTTATTGTAAGGAATAAGGACTTTAATAATCCAAAGAAGGGCATGTTATATTTCACACACACACATAGACAGTTATCTAAGGTCAATAACGAAGGGCTTACCTGGGCATGTTCCTAGATTACATGCCATTGTTTCTACATCATCTCCAATACAAGGCAAATCAGTTGTTAGTGGATCTGGAAATATACATGTCCTTGACCTTGACCTTTGACCCAGTTCGCATGAAACACTACAGTCGCCCCATTTGCTCCATTCTGACCAAACTCCATCAACTGTAAAATAAGATCGCTTGATGAAAACTTGATAATGATTAAAACAATACAAATTAAAGGCGCTCAACTGAGGTCAAAACATCATAAAGACATACAATTTATAATTCTTGCATACATATCAACAGTTACTGGTCAACTTCAAACGGCAAAATATGTAAAATATAATATAAGTCATATTCTCATATATTTATTTTCTTATTGATTATTTTTATTATTATTATGATTATTATTATTATGATTATTTTCGAGTGGGGTTTTGAATTAAAATCGTTCAATCTTTGTTCATTTTTTGGTCATTTTTCAAAACTGAAATAATTACTCCGAGAAGGACGACTGAGCGGATGAACTTAATTTTTGCAGTCAAATTTTTGGCCCAGACCCACATTAAAGGGTACATACATCTCGAAAATTATATCTCTAGAAGAAAAACCTCACTGGTGAACATTTTCAGTGTTTTGTTTTAGCACCGGATGTTGACACAGATCGTTACATAGATCAGCGTTCCTAAAGTTTGAACCGTTACAAAATGGCAATTTTTGCAAGTCAAAAATTCTTTAATTTGTTAGTGCTTTTGTTGTTGTTGTTTTTCAAAATTGAGTAAACAAATATGAATTTTTGAAAAACCTTTCTCCGTTCCGCTGAATCCGTTATAAAATATACCAAGATTGGTCAAAGTTGAACTTCCCAAGGGATCAAGAAGACTGGCGGCTTTCTTGACATAATGATCTGTTGAAATTCTTGCCTTGTACCAGGAA